>NW_026057577.1:35383948-35591298 GCF_023721935.1 Panthera uncia
TTCTTTTCTTCCTTCCCTCCTTCCTTCCTTCCTTCCTTCTTTCTTTCCTTCCATCCTTCCTCCCTTCCTTCCTTTCATTCATTCATTCATTCATTCATTTCAAATTTAAAGAATTTACTCATTCTAATATATGTGTATCTTATTGTGCTTTTCATGACCAATGATGCTGGATATGATTTCCTTTACTCATTCTTCTGTAATGTGTTTTTAAAATAATTTTTCTGTACTTTATGTATATTCCCATTTTAATTTTTATTGGGTTTGATTTTTTTATTATTGAATTGCAAGAGCTCTTTATATATTTTGGGTACAAATCCTTTTTCAAACTCTCTTACCTTTTTAATGTCTATACCATATATTAATTATGTTCTTGTTTGCAATCATAATATTATTTGTGCCTACTTTCATTTTTACCTTGATCAATCTTGTAAATTATTGTGTATTGTAACTTCTATTAGTCATTTAAAAGAGCCAATTTTTGGTTTTGTTAAACATTTCTACTGAATGTTTTTTTTTTTATTTTGTTAACTTCTACTCTTATATTTATTATTTCTTTCTACTATCCTTAAAAAATTTCCCTAACACTCAAAGTAGATAATTAGGTAATTATAGCCTTTCATATCTTCTAATATAAGCAGTATATTTCCCTTTAACCACTGCTTTAGAAGTAGTGGTACATATATTATTATTAGAAAAGATTCTAGTTCTCTCCTGACTTTTAAAAACTACACAGTCAGATCTTTCCCCTTTGCTTTCAGTGATGCAGTATCCATTATATGTCTAAGCATGTGTTATTTCTTTTCATTAGCTCATTGGTCCTTTTTCTTCTCCCATCCTCCTCTTCTTCCTCCTTCTTCTAAATCATGCTTGGGATCTTCGAATTTGAATAAACACTCAAAGTCATCGATTTCATCATCTGGAAAGTTCTAAGTCAGTTTCCTTTTCAAATATTTCTATTCCATGATGTCCTTTCATAACTCTAATGAAAGTATATCCAGACTTTATCACTATTTCCTCTGTCTCTTATGCTCTCATTTTTTTCCTCTTTTATTTTTATAGCCTTTTTTCTTCTTTGGCTTCTCTCTGGATATTTTCTTCTACTTCCCAGTTCATTAATTTTCTCCTGAATTATGTCTAATTTGTTTTGTCAACACTACATTGAATTTCTCCTTTTAATTTTTATATTTTCATGTCTAGGAATTATGTTTGTTTGTTTTTTCATATCTGCCTGATCAGTTTTGATAGTTTCTTATTTCTTAATGTTTATTTATTTTTGAGAGAGAGAGAGAGAGAGACAGAGAGAGTGAGCAGGAGAGGGGCAGAGAGAGGGAGACACAGAATCCAAAGCAGGCTCCAGGCTCTGAGCTGTCAGCACAGAGCCTAATGCAGGGCTCGAACTCACCGAGTGTGAGATCATGACCTGAGCCAAAGTCAGATGCTTAACCGACTGAGCCACCCAGGTGCCCCATAGTTTATTTCCTTGTTACAACTTCAGTACCATCTTTTATTTATGTAGACATTTATTCAAATAATCTTATGTTCTATAGTTGATACATTGTATATTACTAGACGTTTTGGTTTGTCTGATTCTACAGTTTGTAGTTGTTTTTTGTAGTTTATAGTTGGTCATCTCTCATTCATTGTGGTTTATTTCTGCATGCATTTTTTGATAGTGATCTCATATTTTTTACACACTTTATCTGTGAGATGTATCTTATTCCCAAAAGGATTTGTGTTGGTAGAAGCAGGCTTCTTGGGAAACTTTTAACCTCATACCAATTTAAATTTTCTCTCTCTTTTTTTTTTGCCACAAAAGTTTTATAAATTATGGTCCCAAATCTATATGACTGCAGTATCATATTTAGGAATTTTCAGACATACTAAAAAATTTTTTTACATGCCACCTAAGGCCTTAACCCAAACAGGCATCTATTACCACCATCTCCTACTATATGATGGTTCTTTTCTTTCTTTCTTTTTTAACCAATGGGGTGTCAACTCTGAGTCTTATGATCTACTGTACTGCTCTGCTCTTATCTCAGGGTTTGCTTTCATTGTTTAGGTGGAAAGCCTTTTAAAATACAGATTTTAAGGCGCCAGGAATTAGCCGATAAGCCTGTGGCAAATGCCACTCCACTGCTTACTTAACCTTCTTCACTCATATTTTTAGCTTCCAAGGATCTGTCTTGTATATAAGCAACTCAGCATACATTTGGAGTGTATGTCCATCACTTTCTGATATACTGTTACATGAGGGATTCCCTAAATATCTAGTCCCCTTTGACTGGAAAGAGAAGGTTTTTACTTGGATGGTTTGAAAGTTGTTTGGGGTGTTTGATCTAGAGTTCCGTGCGATCATGTCTTACTCAAAGGCTTCCAGTGACTTCCTATCACACTTGGGATGATAGCCAGCACCCTCAGCACAGCCTGTACACCCTGGTAAATGTGACTTCTTGCTCCCTCTTCAACATCATCTTTCATTTCCTCCTCAAGCATCCAAACATCCTGGCTTTTTGGTGTCCCTTGAGCATCTCCAAGGATGTCCCTATCACATGGCCTTTGCCCTTGTTCTCCTGTCTCCCTGAAACTCTCTCCAGATACTCATATGCCTTGTTTTCTCATTCTATTTTGGTCTCCTACTTGAGTGTCACCTTTTCTGGGATGTCTTCTACTTTGTTAAATGGCATCTCTTCTCACTCTTAATCCCCTTTCCCTACTTTCTTTTTCTTTACAGTACATGACATCATGTAGCTATCTATTTGTGTATTTACTTCTGCTTTTTAGAATGTAATCACCATGAAAGCTTGTCTGCCTTGTTCACCACTGCATTCTCAGTGCCTAGAATAGTACTGGACACATAATAGGTGCTCAAATATTTGCCAAATGAACAGATGAATAACACCATCATTTTAATAAAAAATTGAGTCATTCCTTCTTAGTAAGGGATCTATTTTCTGGGGCATGTGGCTTTGAAACTAACACTAAAAAAATATCGTGTAACACATGGAATCATTTGTTTTTACTAACAAGTCAATTCAGTTTTTGTAAAACGCACAATTCCCAAGCAGCTGCTTAAAAACGAGGCAATTCATTTCCAAGCTGGTTCCTGCAAGCACATTTGATAGTGTTAAATATTTATTAAGTGCCAGGGTGCTAAATTAGGTGATGGTGGAGAATGACCACATTTAAATCCACCCAGTGTGGGTCCAGAGAGTACAAGGCATAGAGGTGTAGAGATGGCCTGGCCCCCCTCCTCAGAGCCCTCAGATTTCACTCCCTGGATGGGGAGAGGTAGTTTGAGAGAAAGTGGAATCATTGCGTGTTGAGTGTTAGTAACTCCAAATGTTTCCTCCCAGTTCAGTGTCTTTTGCTGCAAAAGCCACCTAGACAGGAAGGGAGGTCAGAACTTTCTCCTGGCCCACCTTGTTGTTCCTAGAATGACTAGGTGCTTCTAGCAGGAAATTCAAGAATGTCATGGTGGAATTATGCGTGTATGTCTGAAAATGGGACTTGTCGCAGTATTGTGCTTTAACAATCGTTCTCCTGGTTCCTCCAATTCCTCTGTGTTCTGGCCTACCTTGGACCCTGGTTGCTCCCAGCTGCAGGTGACCCTTTCAGCCTACAGTGATGTTTCCTAGATTCTTGCTGCTGTGGCCCAACTTCCACAAATCCCATTACCTGCTGATTTCAGCCCTCTGTTTTGTGTTAACCATTTCCTAAAAAGCACACTGAACCGGGGCGCCTGGGTGGCTCAGTCGGTTAAGCGTCCGACTTCGGCTCAGGTCATGATCTCGCGGTCCGTGAGTTCGAGCCTCACGTTGGGCTCTGGGCTGATGGCCTGGAGCCTGCTTCTGATTCTGTGTCTCCCTCTCTCTCTGCCCCTCCCCTGTTCATGCTCTGTCTCTCTCTGTCTCAAAAGTAAATAAACGTTAAAAAAAAATTAAAAAAAAAATAAAAAGCACACTGAACCTTCATAAAACTGCCCTTTTTGCATGGCTTTTTGATCTTTTTTTTTTTTTTAAGCTTCGTCTAGCTCCGCCACCAGCCCACCGTCATCAGCCATTGTGGATTAGGACTGTACAGCAAGGCTAAAACAAATGGCAGGGAGAGGCTATTCATGCAGGGTTACAACTCACTATGTGGAACCACAGTCTGCTCTCAATGGTGTAGGGGAGCCTTCCGTGTACGAGAGGGTGGTCGACGTGGCACAGCGGAACTTACTGGCTGAAGCAGGGTACTACTGTCTTCACTCATGGCTTGAGTTTGAAAGTATCCATTAAATAGATAGTATAAAGGGGCATGTTATACTTTGAATTAGGAAAATGTTTCAGAGACATTATTGTAAAGAATTGGTTCTATGCAGAGTGGTTTTCACCAGAGTGGGCACATACTAGATAGAATTCTACAACATAACTGACTTTAGCTGTGGTCACACACAAATAAGTACTATGGGCTTTTTACAGTTTGTGTTTGGGATGATATGGGGCATAGCCTGCCCTTTTAGGATATCCACTCACATAGGATATTTATACAATGTGTATACCCACATAAACATGTATTACAGATATGTATACATTTTGCAAAAATCCAACTTAATTTAGCAGAAAACTACCGAGTGCTCACTATATGCCAGACAATATTTTTAAAAAAAGAAAGATAGATCGAAAATAGACTCTGCCTTCAAGGAGTTCAGTGTGGCTAAATAGAATGCAGACTTAATCCCTCAGACCTTCTTGGCAAGGCTGGGTACGGTTTCTAAGACCCAAGAGGGGTTAAACCATTCACTTACTGTTTCAGCAACCACAATGCTTCCAAAGTTGTCATTTGGATTGGGTTGGGTGGTAAGCTACAGTTGGCTTTTTCCTTTTTTTTTTTGTTTTTGTTTTTGTTTCCAATAAGCTTCCAGCTAAAAAATATCCAAACCCTGCAAATAATTTAAATAATTAAATTATTTCTTAAGGTTTCTTGTATTTTGGCATATAACATGGAAAAATTTTGCTTATGTGAAGTGAAAGACTGCTTAGTGTTGAATGTTTAAACTAGACTTGGCCCAGCTTGGTTCCACTTTTATCAAATATCACAGATAGCTAAGAAAAGGGGTGTGGAGAGGAAGGAGAATGAAAAATGCTGGAAAAATACTGTAATATGTCAATGAACTGATGACACATTTCATTTCCTAGAGATAATCTCTGAAGGCAGGACGTGAACCAAGGAACACATTTGGTAGAAGCCAGTCTCTTTAATCTCTTTTTTTTCTGTAATGAACTTTCATTCACTCAATGAACAATGAGTGCTACTATGGCAGGCGCTTTGCTAGGCACTGAGGAAGTGGAAATAAACCAACCATAGCCCCTGTCTTCAAGGAATCCAAAAATTTAATAGGGGGGGACTCATTGTATAACAAATAAGTACTAAGTAAGAAAGGGAAAGATATTGAAAGAGACTGGGGGCTGGCAGGATGGAATACTTTTAAAAGGTAATCCTGATGACTGATCAGAACTTTTCAACTTGTTATGGACACCAGGATTTTTGTTTTCTAAATTATGCTCATGGCATTTCATGTTAGTAGTCTATTCCATTTGCCAAAACAGAGTACATGTCATAGACCTGGATTATGGTTGGAGTTCTTCCAGCTTATAGCTGAGTGGCCTTGGGCCAGTCACATCATTTCTCTGAGCATATTGCCTTATTTGACAGAAATGGGGTCAGCTTACTACAGGAGAACACTGATAGAAGGAAGCACTGCAAATGAGAAGCATGATAAGGTATTGACTACATTCTTCACTAGAGGATCCTTCCAGCTGGATGATCTCGAATTTTTCTCGTTGCCCATCTTGCACTTCCAGCAGACCAAGAGATCTTAAACTAGGTCCATAGACTTGGTTAGCCTCCCAAGCTTGGAGTACTAGCTGAGATCATTCGTAAAGTTCTGGGTATATATGCACATGCACATTTTCCTAGTTCCATGGTTTCATCGGGTCCTCAAGGGGGACTATGGCTGCAAAGGTGGTTAAGAACTGCAATCCTGGATAGAGTGTTTTTTGGGGGGTACAGACGGTACCTTAGTTATTTTTGTATTCCAATATCTATGTCACAGTGCCCAGCAATAGTAGGAGCTCCTAAATTTGTTCCATTAATACATATAAACATGGATTATGCGTAATGGTGGCAAGTATTAACATTCAAGACAAGTCTGATATCATGCTAGGGATGAAATATTAAATTCTGATGAAGTCTGTCATTGGTTGTCAAATAGAAATTGGTGCTAAATTTAGAAGGCCTGACAAATGCACCATTTTAAGCAATTGGTTTTTAGAAGTTCATTATTTTTTGCCTGTGTTTTCAACCAACTTGGGGAAACTCCTTCTCTCTTCTTTGCCGAACTTGCAGATGGCTTTGTTTGCTTGAGTGTGTCAAGGTTGACGGCTGCTCAGTCACACAGGTGTCCTAAAGACTGTCCTCTGAATACAGAGGAAAGATCTGGTGAACATGTACCCCTTCCAGGAGAAACCGTGGCCAAAAAGCAAAGACAGCTTGCAGGAGTAGGCACAAACCTTCCAGTAATTTGTTTATGTCTGCTCTGACTAGATGATTCTTACAACAGTGTGACTCTGCCAATACAAAACTCCTCTGGACACAAGTGGACACAATTACCTGAGACTGTAAAGTTTAGATACATGTCTGATACATAAGAAGAATTGAAACAGGTGGGGTGTCAAATTACCTTACAGCTGGAGGCAAAAGTACAAAAGGCAAAAGTAGGCAAAAGTTGTCCACTGCATTGTTACTGTAACACCAGAGGAGTGGAAAACAATGTAAATACCCATCAAAAGGAGACTAATGACAAGAATTATCACATATCCAAACAATTAAATATTCATAACACAGTCAACAGAGTGAGGCAGTTATAATGTGCCGAAGTGACATCATAACTAAGATACCTTTTTTTAAAATCAAAAGCGAATTACTTTTTATTTATTTACTTTTACTTATTTATTATTTTTTTTAATGTTTATTTTTGAGACGGGGTAGACAGAGGGTGACAGAGTCTGAAGCAGCTCCCAGGCTCTCAGCTGTCAGCACAGAGCACGATGTGGGGCTTGAACTCACGAACTGTGAAATCATGACCTGAGCTGAAGTCGGACGCTTAACTGACTGAGCCACTCAGGCACCCCAAAGCTAATCACTTTTTAAAAAACATTTTATTCTGAAATATTAATGGACTCAAAGAAGTTGCAAAAGGGTTACAATGGGGACAAAAAGTCTTGTGCAGTCTTCATTCAGCTTCCTTCAATGGGAAGGAATGTATTTAAAATACATCTTAAAAGAAAAAAGTAGGTTGCAGAATAGTGTCTATGGTAGGATCCTATTTGTGTAAAAATAAAAGTAAATATATCAAGATTGTTAGCCCTGAGTTTCTCTGGGAAACAGGATATGACAGGCAGCAGGAGAAGGAGCAAATGAAGGGTATTTTTAAATTTATAAATGGCTGTACTACTTAATGCAGTTACCTATATAGATGTCCCTATATTTATATGTAAATCTAGATACATATCTCAATGAGCATGTATAACTTTTATTTTTAAAAGTAACACAAACCATAGATTTAGGAGAATTATTTCTATGATGGCAAATCCAGGCAGATTAATTCAAGCTTTAAAATATTATTCTCAGTTTAAAAATTTTAAAAGGAATGAAAACGATAATCAGGCTTTCATCAGGGACACTTTTCATATATTGCTCTAGAGCTCACCACTAGTCTTTATAGGATACGTTAGAGCGCATTTTCACGAATCATGAGACTGATTTTCCATGATTCCTTTGACTGTTGGACCCTTTAGGCAAGACTGGACAATATACTTGGAAACCAAAGTATAAGGTAATTATAAAAGGCCTTGGTTTCTATATTTAAATGTAATTTTACTAGCAGAATATTACTATGGCCATTTCTCCCTAAGCCAGCTTTTGGATGGGCATGAGCAGTTAGTAGCCAGAGTTCAACCTGACCTTGGTATGCAATCTTGACTATTTTAAGCTCTCTGATTCCCTAATGTGCTTTTTATCAACGTTTGTCCATTCTGAAACTATTTGAATTATCTGGTACACAATGAAAAATGCATTCCCAGCTGTATTGTACCAGTCAGTAGTGGGTGATGGGACCTTCCCATGTCATTTCTCTGTAAGCGTCAGCATGCGTATTTGTACTCTTCACCCCATCTCTTTGGAACTGTCCCAAATTTCACAGGCCGTTCCACCGGGGAGGTGGGGAGGGAGGGCGGCTGCTGCTGAGCATGCAGGGTGTGTAACGGAACACTCACTTGGTCACTGTTAATGTATTTAAACACGTGTTTATTGAGTATCTTATCTCTGGCACGTTACGATTTGTTAATGGTGTTAAAGAGGAGTGATTGCTGTTTTGTGATTAAGGTGAAATGAACAACGATGCATAGTTAACAAGACATGGTATTTATATGATTTTCATAAGTCATATAAATAGATTTTTCTTCCTTCAATGCTAACCAGAGGCCCATGAATCATTTGTGGCGTTTATGTGACTGAGTGAATGCTGATTCCGTAAGCAGAATTAGCAAACAAGTTGATTCATATGAAGAGTAGTGTCATTTCTACTTTCTGTTTATCAGAAAAGTCTCAATTAAAGAAAACTGAAAATCTTCTTGGTAAGTTACAGCAGCAATATCCCAATTACCTGACAGACACACACATGTACTTAAGCATATCTGTCTATCCATCCACCCATCCATCCATGCATCCATCCATCCATCCATCCATCCATCATCCATCCATCCATCAGATATTTACTATAGGTCAACTATGTGCCAGGCTCAATGTGGAAGGCTGAGGATACAATGGTGAACAAAATATAGATTCAGTCTGTGTTTGCACAGGGTTTACAAAATCTAGGGAGGAGAATGCCATTGATAAAGAATTACTCAAATGGTTATATAATTGCCAGCTGAGTCAGGTGCTCTGAAAGAAAAGAATAGGTTCTATGACAAGGTGTAAGATAAGAACCTAATCTAACCTGGGAGGGTTGCTTTCCTGCAAAAGTGGTGCTTGAATTAAGATATGAAGGATGAGTAGGTGCTAACTGGGTAGAAAAGGGTGTGTGGTTGATGAGTGAGTGTGGTTGGTGAATGTCTGTGTACATGTACTTGTGGGGCGAGTTGTCCAGAACTGGAACTGGGTGTATAAAGGCTCTGGGGTGGGAAGGGAGATGAAGGTGTTGAGGAAATGAAAGGATGCCAGGTGGCTGAACCACAGAGGAAAAAGGATCAAGTAACTGAGCACGAAGTGCAGAAAAGCAGGGCCCGTAATATGCAGGGCCTTGTAAGCTATGGCAAGACACAGCTGCAACGGGAAACTTTGAAGAGTTCTAAGCAAGATCAAACATGCTCCCCCTACCCATATACATGTTATATGCAAGAAAAACAAAAAGGAAACGTATGCTCAAAAGCCACTGGGGCATTGTGCTATATTTTACACACCTGTTTATTAAAATTGTCTCATATTCTTGTTCAGGGTTCCAAGCATAACTGTGGTAGAACAGTTCCAGAGATTTTTCACAATGACATGTTCATTTACTTTTGGGATCTGTGCATCACAGAGCTCCTTCAACAAGCCCTTTATGAAACTGAGACACATAAAGGTATATGGCCACTCTGCAGACATCAAGAAGGTACAAATTTTCCAGCTAGACCATAAGGCTGTCCCAGGGAAGTGCCTGGTTTGGGCTTTCATTGTGTTTATAGGGCTAATAAAACTTCACACTTATGAAGACAAAGGAGAAAATCAATAGAAATTGGATGTGTTGCAAACTGAGAACAATGGCAACGAGCGTGGGTATTTGTGAGACCTCTGAACGACACCTCTGGTGTCAGAGAGGCTGCCGTACTCTCACTCTGTTATTTAAATCCCCAAGAATTTTGATGATTAGATGTATTTTATGTGGCTACTGCCTTGTAGAGAGCATTTAGCCTGAGAAGATAGCACAGCCTCTCGACTGTTTTCACAAGAATTGTGCACCATCTACGGGTGCACCCATGTAACGAAAACCCAACATGTTACAGTCAGAGGAGGAAGGAGGAAGTGATTGAGTACACATGCTGTTTGTTTAGTCATCTAAGCTTTACAACTTGGAAACGCTGACATAGACATACATCCACCAGTCACCACGGCAGTGATTCAAAAGCCCACTATGTTGCAGAAGGCACACTTTGGATCTGGAGAGTGGATATGAAACTTGTGAGTGAACTCTCTGTGCTCAGCCAAAATATTCATGTCAGAGAAAAAAGATCAATGGAGCAATGCATAAAGAAATTGTTGTGTATATGTACACACACACACACACACACACACCCCACAACAGAATATTATTTAGTCATAAAAAAGGAGATTTTGCCATTTGAGACAACATGGATCAACCAAAAGGGCATTATGCTAAGTAAAATAAGTCAAATACCATATGATCTCACTTATATGTGGAATCTAAAATAAAAACAGGCTCATAGATACAGAGAAGAGACTGATGGTTGCTAGAGGTGGGAGGAACGGGGAGGATGGATGTGGGAGTATGAGAAATGGGTGAAGGAAGTCAAAAGGTTAAAAAAATTGGAAATCTCACATACAACCCATCACAAGGCAAGTTCAGGAGGGCCATCTAGCCAACAAATTCTAAACAAGGAAGTTGAGGGAAAGGGGAAATCTATGCTTCATACACATCTCTGAAAATAATCTCCTTTGCTACTGGCTTTTGAAACCAAGATAATAAAATAATAGCAGGTCTTTGAGGATGATAAGATGAGAGGAATTTCATGTGTAATTTGTAAAACAATAGCATCTGCCTTTAGCAACGAATCTCAAGAGAATCACTTTCAGAGTCCAGAGTGGAAGAACACTTAACTTGGAAATTGCTCTTTATAAATATTAATCAGATGGTTTACAAAAGTCTTTAAAATATGAAAGCTATTTTAACCTAAGCATTCAAGGCGATTGATTGTTGTAAATATCTGTACCTAGCTCTGTGCTTAGGAGCAACGGTGTGTGTGTGGGCATGTGTTTTGTGGGGTGGAGAGACGGTGCATTCATTCAGGTTCACACTTGTTTTTTTTTTTTTTTTTCCTGACCAGTTATTTATTTATTTATTTTTTTGACAGAATGGATGAAACTGTTGTGGTGTCATGGAAACCTAGCCATGGAAACCTTATAGAAATATCAGGAGATTAAGGGAGGGAGTATTGAAGAAAGCATCATAGAGAGACTGCTACCAACTGATTCCTGTAAATATTATAAAAATAACCCCTCTTATCATCCTATTTTCAGGGACAGAATCTCACTATTTGGAAAATCAGCCTTGCTATGCTGCAGTTTTTCTGCACAGATAGCTAATAAACAACTTGGGAAACAGTCACTTACTTATCCTGAATTGAATTGGATGTCCAGTTTAGAGGGCTGAGCAAACAAAGCTCGTCTTCATACCTAGCGCATTCCCCCAGCCTCCATATCAAGTCCATCTGTAAGCACCATTGATTTTATGTCACCAATATGCCTTGAATCTACTTCTCTCCATTTTTGCCTCTGAGCTAATAGAGAAACAGGCTATATTATCACACTCCCATCCCTGGTCAACTTCTCCTTTGATATGCCTTCTTGGCACTCTATGCTTTCTCATAGCACTCAACATACTTTATGTTCAACATGTGGTACTTCATTCAATGTCTTATTCTTGTATTAATTCACTCAACCAATATTTATCAGGAACCTAAATCTGGATTAGATGCTGTTCCACCCACTGATGACACAGTAGTGAAAAAATAGTCACAGTCTCCACTGTTCATGGAGAGGACACTTGAGTGGGCACAGACATGTATAAGTGAATGAAAAGCAAATAAGAACATCATCTTCTGTCCAGTTGGGAAGACAGACATTCAATCTATTATCCCGTCAGCACCCAACATGACCTTTAAACACAAATCAGACAGGTCAGTTCCCCCACAAAATCCTTTCCATGGCTTTTGGTTGCACTCAGAAGAAAACACAACTTTCCAATATAACCTATGCTGAGCCACAGGAGGTAGCATTTTGGTCTGAATATATCATTAGGTGAGAAAATGGTGTTTCAGGTCTACTTTATGAAAAGCAAATGAATTCTCAAAAGAATGGGTGTCCTCCTTAACCTCTTCATTTTCAACATCCACATGAGTGAGCTGGCAATGTGTTTTGTACCAAAATCTTTCTTAGGTTTCTTCTCCATCTTCTTCTTCTTTTTTTTTAAAGATTGTTTTTCTTTTGATGATCAGCTCCTCTCCTGGAAAACGGCTCTATGATGAGTGATTTAACCTTTTTCAAAGTTCAATTTCCTCATCTGTAAAATGGGGATGCTCATATTTTACTTTATACATTTGTTTTGAAGATTAAATGACCTAGAGGGGAAAATACCTGCTACCACATGAACACTGCATTTTGTCTTTTTCCCTTTGAGCAAATGAAGCAGCCCTCATCCTCTGCTGTTGTAAATAAGCAAACTTACTGGTATTGGCCTAAGAGCAGGTCTCTGAAATAAGAATACTGTAATTGTTTACTTCACACCGGGGCTGTGGTTGGGGCGAGGAGCATCTGCAGCCTGGGTTACTGGTAACCTGTCATAGTGACTGAGCTGACACCAAGCCTTACTCCGGAGCAGATATTTTTGTGCAGTTAACCTTCTCTGGGCCGTTGATTATGCAACATGTTTGTTCCCTGAGTACACATTGTTCTCAGGTGGCTGGCGTGGTCACTAAAAATCCTACCTACTTTAGCATATTCTTATTTGCAAATACCAGGCAATGTTACCAAAAAAGCTTCCCAGTGAGGCAGAAAGAAGTGAGGATGCTGAAAGAATCCTGAGGTGAACATCCATCTCCTTCTTGTGTGGTACTTCCTGAGGGAAAGGTGTCTTCATGGGCCAGACCTCAACTCAAAGGCAAGCTTCTGCCCCCCAGTCACCTCTTCCATTGCTTCACTCCTACAGATCTGCTCTAAAATGCTTTTATACCCTTAGTGACTCTCACCGTATGAGTAAAATAGAATCAGAGGACAGAAAGAGAGACAGCAAGAGCAAGCATGAACACGATGATAATAGAGAATAGAGAGCAAGAATAAAGTAAAAGTTACCAGTCATTCTACCCTCTCCCTATCTCCAAATAACAAATGAGTTCAACTGACATTTGGCTGTAGCCTTCCAGATTTTGTCTCAATTCATATATTTTTACATATTGAAGTGGGTAAGTACATGGATTATGGAATAAGCCTTCCTGGCTTAAATCCCAGCTGTGTGTGCTACTAGCTAGGGGCTGAAATTATTTTTAGCTCCTCTGTCTCAGTTTCCTCATCTACAAAAGAGAAATTTCTCCTAGGATTTGTGAGAATTAATGAGATAATAAATGTAAAAATTATTAGAAAAGTGCCTAGCACATAGTAGGTTCTCAGTAAATTCTGTCTAGATGTATAGTTATATATAAAAATTGGATTGGGAATGCTTACCTGTGTGACTTGGGGAAGAGAAGAACAATGTCCCTTGCTCACAGCCAATTTCCCAAAGCACACAGTAGGGAATGAATAAACATTTGTTAAATGAATGAGGGAATAAGCTAGTTAATTAATTAATTAGAAAAATACATGAGTGGGTACAAGCTGAAACGAATGTAACATTGTGGGTAAACTATGCTCAATTAAAAAAATAAAAATAATTGCAATTAACTGAAACATAAAAAAATATGAGTGGGTAATTAATGAGAATGTGTCAAGGTGAATGGAACCCAATGAAAATCACTAGCTGAGGAGAACCTTTGGATGCTGGCGATTTTCCTAGAAATATTGATAAACTTATATTAGGAATTTAAAGCCTTCTTAGGAAAAGAAGAATCTCATGGAATCACCCTGGAACACAATGGGAGGAAAGGAATTGTTCAGCCATGTCAGTAACTTACAGTGGATATTGGGGTCTTCTGCTGCTTAAACATCATGTTCATTGTTCTGAGGGGAGCTGAAGGTCTACATTCCTGAGTCTGGCTTCTGATCTGCAGATGCTAGAAGCCTCTCCTAACTCCAGGCACCTCATTGCCTCCTGCTAACTGGCTTTATTTCAGTCTTGAAGAAATTACAGAAATTGGTCACTCACCACAAGGTCTGTGAAAAACTTCTACAGAATTTATACAAGCCAAGTGCCCCATCTTACTTTCAATTCAGACCAGAGAAATGCTTGTAGTTGATGAACAACTCCAAGTTCTCGGCGAAAGGCAGTGCTTGGGAATGGCTTGAACATTTTCAGTCGTGAGGTTCTGAGAGAGAGCATTCTCCAGGGGGCTAGGAGAGAAGGTGTGAAGGGTATGTGTGCCAGAGATGCACGGTGGGATGGGCTGAAGGTCTGTCTGAAGCCTGGAATGACAGAGGGCAGTTTCACACATTGCTCATGGTGAGGCCTGTTTTCCAGCCTGGTTAAATACCATTACATCACTCCTCCAGTTACAAAAAATCCAGCCAGAGCTTGCCACAGCAATTCCCTGAGATCCAACTCAAACACACTGCCCCTCCCCAGTCCTGGAGGCTGACGACGTGTGAAGGAAAAGCCGATTGACGACATCCTTCTGTTGGGCCTGAGAGGCTGAGGGTGAATTGGCGGGGCAGGTGCATGGTGGGTAGCTTTCTAAGAGTACATATGACCAGACATCGGCGATACACATCCTTGTCTTTTTCTTTCTTTCTTCTTCTTTTTTTTTTTTTAAAGAAAGATCATTTGAATTTCATTTTTCCACTTGACAGACTATCAAGGCTGGCATCCTAGCTCTGCTGCTAACTAACTAAGACCTTGGGCTAATCCCATGAGCTTGCAAAACCCCAGATTCATCATCTGTAAAGTGGGGATATAATAGGACCAATCCTCATGGGACATGTGAGAATAAAACCAGAGCATCCATATAAAGCAGTGCCTGGCATATGTTAACATGCTCAGTAAATGTTTTCTGTTATTGTTATTACCAGTGAAGATGGTCAGTCCATATTAATTAGGGCTTTTCCTGTCTTCTCTCCCTCAAAAACATAACTTTTTTTAAGGTAAGTTTTGTTGAGGTAAAAAATCCACACTGAAAGGGACAGAAACTGTAAGTTGTTTGATGAATGTTTGCAAAATGGGGGCCCCACATAACCACACCTATCAAGATATATAGCTTCTTGTAGCATCACTAGCTCCCAGAATCTTCTGTGTTCCCCTTCAAACTCACTGTTCCCACCATTCTGACTCCTGTCACTAGAAACTAGCTTTTATGGTGAAATCATTGTCCTAACCACCAACCAAATAAAAATATAGAAGAGTTTCAGCAAGCCAAATGGATTCCCATTCCACCCAAAGAGAACTACTCTTGATTTCTATGACAATAAATTTTGTTTTGGTTTTATATGAATGGAATTATACAGATCATGCAGTATGTGCTGTTTTGTATCTGGCTTCTTTTACTCAACCATATGTTTACCCATGGAATCCATCCATGTTGCTACATGAAGCAGACATTCATTCTTACTGCCATATAGCATTGTGTTGTACAAATAGCCCACAATATATTTTATGTCGATGAATTTTTGTGTGGCTCCTGGTTTTTTGTTTTTGTGGTTTTTTTGTTTTTGTTTTTTTTGCTACTCCAAACTATGTTGCTGTGAATATTCTTGTACATGTCTTTCAGTGCACATATATGCATGTTTCTGTTTTTTTTATGTATCTAAGAGTGAAATTGGCAATATCGTAGCATGCTAATGTGTTTTTAGTAGACAGTGCCAAACAATTCTCAGTGTTGTGCCAATCTATGTGCCAGCAATACAGGAAAGCTCTGGTTGCTTTACATTCTCATCAACACTTGTAATTACAAGTTTTTTGTTTTTGTTTTTTAATTTAGTGACTCTGGTGGGTGTGTAGTATTACCTCATTGTAGTTTTAATTTGCATTTCCCTGATAGAGAAGATGTTAAGCCCTTATATTGGTCATTTTCATATCCTCTTTTGTGAACTGGACAACTCTTTTGTCCATTTTTCTGTTGGATTACCTGTCTTTTTCTTATGGATTTAGGAAAGTTAAAAAAACATAAACACATGTCCTTTGTTAATTATGCAAATATCTGTTCCCACTCTGCAGCTTGCCTTTTCATTTTCTTGACAATGTCTTTTGATGAGCAGAAGTTTTTAATTTTACTGTGGTTCACCTTATCAATTATCTTCTCATAGTAGGTGCTTTTCATGTCCTGTTTAAGAAAATCACTGCTCATCCTAATGTGATGAAGGTATTTTCCCATGTTATCTTCTAGAAGATTATTATTTTTCCTTTCACAACTGAAGGTGAGTTTTGTGAATGGTGTGAGGTAGGGGTCATGATTCATTCCCCTTCCTCCATATAAACATTCAAGTGATTCAGCATCATTTATTGTAAAAGTCATCCTTTCCTCATTGCAGAGTAATGCCATTACTGTCCAATATCTGGTAACGACATATGTGGACGTCTTCTCTGGATTTTATTCCATTGATTTGTCTGTTCTTATGTCATTATTGCACTTTCTTAATTACTCTAATTTTATACCAAATCTTAAGATTTGGTAACAATACAAATCTTCTTGGTTTCTTCTTCTTAAAGCTTACCTAACAACTTGCCAATTTATTTTTCATGTACATGCACCACACACACACACACACACACACACACACACAGAGAGAGAGAGAGAGAGAGAGAGAGAGAGAGACAAAGAGGGAGAGAGAGAGAGGGAAAAATTTGTGCTTTTGTTTCAGATTGCATTGAATTGATAGACCAATTTGGGCATAAATATATTGAGTCTTTTAATCAATGAATATGGAAGAGCTCTTCAAATATTTAGATTTCCTTTAATTTCTTTCAGTAATGTCTTGTAGTTTTCAGTGTAGAAGTCTTATACATCCTTCACTAGATTTGTCCTTCTGTTGTGCTTGTTTGATGCTATTATATATGGTATTTTAAAATTTTCATTTCCTAATTGTTGCTGGCATATATATAGAAACAGTTGGTTTTGTTGTACACTGACTTTGTATCCACCAATTTTACTGTATTCAGTTAATTCATTTGAATCAGTAAATCTGTGAATTATTAATTTCAATCTGTAAATTAAAAATAATTATATGTACACAGTTTTATCAACTGCAAATAATGACAGCTGAAGTGCAGTTTTGGGGGACTTAAATTATTTATGTTTCCACTTTATAAAAGAGACATATCTTCTTTATTTTTAATTTTTTTAATGTTTATTTATTTTTGAGAGACTGAGAAACAGAACATGAGTGGGGGAGGGCAGAGAGAGAAGGAGACAGAATCTGAAACAGGCTCCAGACTCCAAGTTCAGGGCTTGAATGTATGAGCTCTGAGATCATCACCTGAGCCAAAGTTGGATGCCTAACTGACTGAGCCACCCAGGTGCCCCAAAGAGACTCATTTTCTATCACATTTAAAATAAAACCTAAACTTCTTTTTATACCCTTAAAATGTTTAACTTACGATTATGTGATTATGTGGGATAAATAAACCCATGTCTCAAAAGCAACATCTACTTCTGTCCTCAAGAAAACTGAGCACCCAAATGAACCCCTACATTTCTTACACTGAAAGAAAGTTTCCCTTTTGCATTTTACCATATGAAGGTGGAAACTAATCTCTGGGGACAAAAGTACTGAAAAGTAAATTTAACTTTGCATATATACCAGCAAGTAACCCCCCCCCCAATATAATTTCATACAATTTAAATATTTTTCAAGATATATTATTTTCTACCTAGATTTAATTGGACACTGCATTCAATGTAATTGTCAACATCAATTGAGATTCTAGCATTAAGGGAAAGGTTGACAAAATATAAGACACAAGAACTTCCATGCCAACTTCCTGTGATCATGGCAGACCTCACTAATCAATCACGACATTCTCTACTATTTTGTCCGGAAGGGGTCTCAGGACCCTTCTTAATGCAGAGTCCCAGGAAATTACTAATGCCAGTTGATTGGATCTGTTACTTAAAATAAAAACTATTTGCCTTCTTTAATATAGAATTTCTGGCAGCACTTTATTATATACTTAAAGCTCCTAGAGCTTGTTCCTTCCAACATAATCATCTTAAATTTTTCTCTGAATTGTCTAGTATTATATAGCTGTGACTGAATTGTACTGCATTTAAGGCGGTATGAAAGAAATTAACTGGCTGGCTAGCTGTCTGCCTCCAACAGGTCTGCTCAGGTAGGCGTTTCCTTGGTGAGGTAATCTCAGGACAGGACCTAATCCTCACCTTTGTATTTTTAGAAACTTTATTCAATCAGCTGTCCCTGAGTTTATCAAGCTCCCAGGCACTGACTCAGACAGATACTAACTGGAGACAGATTTATAAATGAGAATGCTGGCAGCTGACTGATTTGTAGTGGGAGTACAGAACTTGCCAGTGGGTAGAACGCTGCTCTCCACTACTCCGGAGATTCACTTCCTCATCTTGAGCTATGTGGAAAAGTGAATCAGGAATCTGAGGTTTAGTGGTTAAGAGCTCAGCTGCTGGGGTGGAATCTCAGGTCTTGGTGATGTCAGAAAAACTGGGTTTAGCTTCTAAATCTTGGTCTTTTCATTTGGATATTAGGGGTGGGGGAAGCAACTGTAATTACTTCTGTGGGTTCAATGTGCAGAGTCCCATGCTTCGTTTAAAAAGTTAGGATCAGGGGGCGCCTGGGTGGCTCAGTCGGTTAAGCGTCCGACTTCGGCTCAGGTCATGATCTCGCGGTATGTGGGTTTGAGCCCCGAGTCGGGCTCTGTGCTGACTGCTCAGAGCCTGGAGCCTGTTTCAGATTCTGTGTCTCCCTCTCTCTCTGACCCTCCCCCGTTCATGCTCTGTCTCTCTCTGTCTCAAAAATAAATAAACGTTAAAAAAAAATTAAAAAAAAAACAACTTAGGATCAGTCACATAGAAAAAGTCGTTAGACAATGAATTATTAGTGCAGGCTCAGCACAAAGGGAATAGGATATTTTAAAGGACTGTTTTGCCCAGACTGTGGAAAAGTTTTGAACTGCCCCTCTGCCTTGTTAGGGGTCCAAATCATTAGGGCTCCTCTGATAAAGTATCTGTCACTTTCTTTTTGTTGGA
Source organism: Panthera uncia (assembly GCF_023721935.1). Taxonomy (NCBI): domain Eukaryota; kingdom Metazoa; phylum Chordata; class Mammalia; order Carnivora; family Felidae; genus Panthera; species Panthera uncia. The sequence goes on from NW_026057577.1 coordinate 35,403,127, forward strand.
TACTTTTGGATGAAAACTAATAAATTCTTAAACACAAAATCTCCATTTTCTAGGCTTCAGGCTGACTTCCATCCTCCTCCTCCTCCTCCTCCTCCTCCTCTTCTTCTTCTTCTTCTTCTTCTTCTTCTTCTTCTTTTTGTTTTAATTTATTTTCAAGTTAGTGAACACACAGTGTAGTTTTGGATTCAGGAGTAGAACCCAGTGATTCATCTCTTACATGTGATACCCAGTGCTCATCTTGAAAAGTGCACCCTCTTAATGCCTGTCAGCCCCTCCAGCAACCCTTAGTTTTTTTAAGAGTCTCTTATGGTTTCACTCTCTTCTGATGACAGTCATCATAAGACTAGATCAAATAAAAGAACTAGGTGATAACCTTTTATATTGGTCACATTCTAACTCTGAGGAAAGATGCTGGGCATCTTGACTAGACAATAGACATATTATGGTCTTTGACTGGCCCTAGGAGATATATTGACCTCCTTGATAAAGCCTTGGTGTTTCTTGGTATAGAAATACACCCCAAGGTGCAGGTGTGTGTATGTCTACTGTGATTATACTGGAGGTGGGGTGAAGAAGAATAAGGGAATGTTTCCTGAGTGGTTGATATGTATTATAGTCACTTCACATGTGCTTATTGTTCATAATAACCCTGTAACTTTTGTCTGTTATCCTCATTTTATGGCTAATGTACAGAAGGTGTGAATAATTAGACTAAAACCCCAAGGCTAGCAGGTGCATTTGAACATCTGGTGGACTTGAACTTATGGTTGTCTGATATCATAGTCCATGCTCCTTCCACCACACCTTAGTACTTTCAGCTGGATTTTCAGAGGTTGACATTTCTTCTGACATTATCTAAAAGGTTATATAGTTTTAAGACTCTGTATCAGTTATTATGATCACAAAATCTCTGTCCATTTATATAAATATTAGAAGAGAGATTTGTGAGGGTGAATGCTACCATCTGGGAGGATGATACTCAGTGGGAAGAAGAAAAGATTTAAACAAGTGGTTCTTAGACTTGAATGTTCATCACACTCACCTGCAGGGCTGGCTAAACTACAAGTTGTTGGGCTCCACCCAGAGAGATTCAGCGGGTCTGGGGTAGGGCCTGAGAATTTGCATTTCTGACAGATTCACAGGTGATGTTGCTGCCTCTGGTGTAGTGATTACACTTTGAGAAACACTGAATGATTGAATAGAGAATAAAAAAGACACCTGGTCAGAGGCTTAAATATAAAATAAGGATTGTATTCTCTATAGCTCCATATCCTGTGTTTTATAGGCTCCATGCTCTTGTTGTCTCTCACTTCCATGCCTAGTGCAATGTGGAAGCTATTAATTCTGGGAGCGGCGGAGAGATGGGTGAATGGGATAAAAGCAAGATGAACCAACTGGTGGAGAAGGAAGAGGAGGCTGTTAAGTTGGGGAATGAGACAGCAACTCTGTTTCTTGCCAGGATCCAGGTTTCTCTTTCCAGAGGAAAACTGACTTTGGCTCCAGCTTCTGCAAGGAAGGGTGGACTGTGTTACAGAGTGGTGCCAGGCAGCAGAGCCTCTTGGATCCACCCAAGGTGAAGGGTGTGGCCTTCAACCAGGCCTCCGACAGGAAAGGTTCACACCACAGGAACTGTCTCTTGAATTGCTCAGTCATGCTTCTATACTGATGAGTGAACCAAGCAAGTTAAAGTTTTTCTACTAAACTGCTCCCCATGTGTCTCCCACCACTTTGCAAAAGAGAACAAAAACCAGGGAGGAGGCTCTTGGGACTCTACCCATAGTAGATCTGGAAACTCACCTAGGGAAAAAAGAGCCTGAGAAGTTTAAGCAATTTGCTTCACTACTTACTATCCAATATTGGACTTTGAGTCCGGAATGTAGTTTGAGGTAGATAGGGAAAATATTTTCTTCTTAACAGATTGTCCTTGGGCAAAGAAGAATGTCAACAAACCTAAGAAAAAGCTTTATCTGCAGTTATCTGCCACAGCTGAGGTGTTTGTTTTTCTATCTCTCTAGCTTCATATGTTGCTTTAGGTGAAAATAGTAGTGATTAATTTCAGGCATTGTTGGCTTTGACTAAGTATTAGGTTTGCAAGATTCTGCAAGGCCTTGTTTTCTTGGCCTTGAAAGAGGAATGTTAATGTTAGATGTTCTCAGTCATTTTGAGAAGCACTGTGATGTTCATTTATGTTTTTTAAACGTTTCTTAAACAGCTACTATGTGCCAGGCAATACTAGGTGCTATTAGTATGAGTAGTGGAAAGAGCATTGAGCACAAAGTATTAAGAGCTGGGTTTGAGTTTCTGCTCTGTAGCTGACTAGCTGTACGTCATGTGGCTTTTCAGGGCCTAAATTCTATCTGTGAGAGAGTCACACACTCAGCATACAGGGTTGCTGTGAAATGGCTTTGAAAGTCATAAAAGTCACGCAACCACAAAGTGGCATTCTTATAGCATTCGAGCCACCTTCACTTGGTGTTATTCACATAGACGTCATTGTATTGCCTGGGATGAGCTCAGTACCTGGCCTGGTATGGGTGCTCCATAGCCATTTGTGGAAAGAGGGGAAAAAGGAAAGACAGGAAGAAGGAGGTAAAATGAGTAGATCCTTGGCCTTTGCATTTCACTTTTCAGTTCCCTCGGAGCAAAGGTCCGTGATAAGGTGGTCAACTAATTGGTGAGGCAAGAGGTGAGTTATGCTATGGAGCTTCATTCCAGGTCAGACCTGGGCACTTGTCCACATTCTCTTTCTTAGTGACCACTGAGCCTTTCAGAGCACGTCACTTCCGAGCTGTAGCCTTTGAAAAATGAACACATTACTCCCACTCTACCCACCTCACGGGATTATTTTGAGGATCAAACAAGAGAGCAGATGTGACTGTGTACTGAAAATCATAAAGTGCGATATAGATAAGATGATGTCTTATTTCTACTTCTATTTGCACCTGCATCTTTTCAACAAAAGGTTTACAAGGAGGTTTTATATTATCTCGTTGGCTTGTGAGGGCCCTGCTCACTCATAAACTCAGGAACTAATTGTGGAGAGTTGAAAACAAGGTATTTTTAAACAATAAAAAAAATAGCCTTCCAAAACACTCTTAGGAGGAAGTCCACAGTAAAAACAAAGAGTAGCAGAAATGTGAAAGGGACAGAAAGGAACCAATGGTCAATAGCCAGCAAGGAGGGCAGAGGGCACAGGCATTGGGTGACCAGGACACCTTGGCTGACGGTGTAATGATCAGAACACCCTCCCATTGTTATGGCAAAAGATTCATCTTCCTTGGGTGGAGATGGCCTCCTGATGGAGGTGATCCGTGGGACATCTGGGTTCTTCTCACTTTCTTCAGTGTTGGCATCTACGGGGCAAGGACCTCTGCTTTGTTAACTGCAACTTGAGCTGTGCCCTGCTCCATGTTTGAGCTTCAATAGCAGGAGCTCTTCAAATATCGATAGGGTCAGGTCAGGTGTACAAACAAGCAAAATTTGCAGGCAAAATAAGTAAGGAGTTCCAGACATTGGGCAAACTGAAGAAAATATACCTAAGCTTGAGGTAACAGCCTTCCAGTTAATTGAAGGCAATCTGGAATATGATCCAGTTTTTCTAGATCATCCCACTTTCAAAAAAAAGCAACACATCTGGATTTCCAAAGTGAAATCCCCTGCCTGTAAGTGCAGAAATACTATGCAGGGTCAATAAGGTATCTCTCTGATTTGCTTCTTTGCATTCTCTAGCTCAAACCCTCACATGTATCCCAAACACACTTCTATCAGTGGGTGCGAATTTCTCAAAAGAACCATCAGCATAAGCCCTACGTACCCTCTACTATCTCAGAGCACCCTGCCCGCCCTACTTTTAGAACAGTACTGTATATCTGCTCAGAATACAGGCAATATGGTACAGTGGTTATGAGCTGGAGATGTGGAATTCAGCCCTGGGCTTGAATTCCTGCTTTAGCTCTTCCGAGGCAGGCCTTCAGTTCTTATGTGTGACCTTGGAGCAGACACTTAACATCTCAGAGCCTTGGGTTTCCAAAATGACATGGCACTAACTACACTCTGTTCTTCAACACGGGTATCATGAGGGTTAAATGAAATATAAATACACTACTTTGTGCCACACCTGGCACATAAGTGAACAGCGAACGAATGTTAAATATCCTCATTGATACTAATAAACAGTTTATTCGGTGGTTAGGTTTTCAAGCATTTTAGTTAAACTTCACTAAACATTCTTCTTTAAAGCAGGAATTCTCTCTCAGACTTCCAGTTTGTATCCCTCAGATGCCAGGCCTCTCCTAGGCTGGATGCTGCCTACCAGTGCCATCATGACAATCATCACCATAGCAACCACCATCAACATTATCAGCAGCAGCTCTAGAGCCACCATATCCCATACCATATGATGGCCCAATTCCTGTATTGGTGCTATCCGTGCACCGTTATAGCCGCTATCCGTTATAGCCTCACAGCAACTCTATGAACTAAGAGTTATTCTCCCTCTTTCCCTACTTTATGAATGAGAACGACAAGGCGCTAAGGAATTAGACACCCAGCCCAAACCTACCACCCAGGAACATCAGGGCTAGATTCAGACCTGGGCTTGCCTGGTTCTGAAGCCTGAGCTCTTCCCCTTTCCCCATGCTCCTGATTACTTTGGGAAATGGAGGTTGAGGAAATTATATATCATGCAGCCGGTGTTGGACACATTGGTGTTTCGAGGTGTGTGTCTCTTTACATTTTGGTACATTGCTATCATTTTGTCTTTTTCAGATGGCAGTTTATTTACAACCAAGGACGGAGAGTCTCTTCACCCAAATGTCTCTTTGAAAGGTTCCAATTATGGTTTTGTTTACATTTCAGAAGCCTGGTGGTAGAGATTCACAGTGATGCTATCTGTGCTGTCTGCTTAGGTACAAAACACAGAAAAACCTCATGCTTGAGAGGATCCTGACTGGGGCAGGGAATGCCATGCCCCAGAGGAGGCTGATACCAAACGGAGCCTCTAGCATGGACGCTGACCACCCATCAGTTCATGTCCTCCATTGCGATTATTTCTCCCAAACAGGCCACTGTATCACAGACATACCTAGGAAGTTGTCTGTCTCATGTGACTACCAGAAGGTGGGTTTCTTCTTGGCCCTCATGTACAAACCCAGCCATGAGTATAACATTTCCTTTCTCACTCTCTGCCTCACCACCCAAACCAAGCTAGTGGAACCACAGACGACTTGGAGTCAATCAGTCCACAATGAGAGAGCAGCTTCTGTGGGCAAGGTCCCATGCTGAGCACCAGCGAGACGCTGAAGGTATGTGGTTCAGAACCTTGGCCTCAGAACACAGTCAAGCACTTCATAATGTTGAAGGGAGAAATGACATCAACTCTGTAAAGTGGGGCTGAGCATGGGGTGTGCTTGCTATCTGGATGCTGCCATGCTCCAGTGTGATTCTGCATTTTGAGTAACTGCATGGAAGCAAAAGAACTTTGTCAGCAGAGGCAACATACCACAGAGAGAAGCTTATCAGACACTGTCTGCCACAAACTTGCTCTGGACACTGGGGCTGGCTGCTTTGACTGGAGTCAGACTGGGCTTGTTTCCCAGCTTTGCCATGTTCTAGCTGTGTGACTTCAGCAGGCTGATGAATTCCTCAAGCCTCACTTTAGTTAGATGTACAATGGGGATGATAGTGAGTTTCTCATAGAGTCTCTAGGAGAATTGAATAAGACAATGTATGTGGAAGTCTTAACACCATGCCTGGCACATAGGGCTGAGTGTGGTGATGATAATGATGATGATGATGATATTAACATTATTATTAGTGTGTTCCAGGCTCTGCACTAAGTTTTATTCTGCTTTATAGCTACACTTCTGCTATAGATGACCTCATCTTCACATGACTTTAAATGCTAACTCCAAATTTATAGAAGTATCAACCCCTGTCCTGAGCTTCATACACACACACACACACACACACACACACACACACACACAAGCACACACACGTCTGTATTAGTAGACATATATAGGGGTTTGGGGGGGGGCAGATATCTAAACAAGACTTTAAAGCTTTCCAAGCCCCTCACCTGACTCCTGCCTATATCCCTGCCCCACCAAACTTTCTCCTCTCCCAGCTCAGCAATGTCAGCACCATCTTTCCAGAAAGCTTGGAGTCATCCTTGATTCTGGTGTCCCACTCTTCTCCAGTTCCTCCAGAAGCAAATCCAGGTGGCTCTGTTTTCAAATACATCCAGAAGCCAACAACTTTTCACCACCTTCACCACATCCATGCTGGTCTCCCCTCCCTCCCCCAGGTGACTGTGAACAGATGACTGTGAACAACCTGTCACTGGGCTCCCTGCTTCAACACATGAGCCATATCACTGCCCTTCTTGATACCTCCAATGGCTTCCCATCACCCCAGAATGAAACCAAATTCCACACAGCCTTCAAGGCTCCTCAGCTCTGGCTCACAGCTGCCTTGCCAGCATCACCTCCTATCTCCTCCCTCCTGTCTCACCAAGCTCTGTGCTGAGCGTGCTCCAACTCAGGGGGCCCTGACACTTCCTGTTCCCCCCACCTGCCTGGAATGCTCTTGCCCTGCATGTCCACATGGCTCTTCCCTTACCTTCTTCAGATCCTAGCTCAAATAATGCCAACTGAAGAGGTCTTCTACGTCTATGGAATAAAGGAGAAACCCCATCTCCTGTCCTCCATGGCTCTCTCACCCTTTATTTTGCCTTATTTTCCATCACAGCACATATCCCCCTTTGACCTATCATATATTTTTGTTACTGTTGTTGCTTAGAAGGTAAGCTCGACGTGAGTTTGTGTTGCTCACTGTTGAATTCTCATGAGAATAGTACCTGGCACAGAGCAGGCAATCAAATAAATATTTGTCTGCTTAAGAAGGAAGGAAAGAATGAAGGAAGAAACATTACAGACTTCATTTTTTCCTATTTCTAAAGAGCAGCGGTTGAATTAGATGCTTTCTGAAAGGTTCCCTTCTAGCTCAAACACTTATCACTCTGACAGGTCAGTAGACTTCTAGCTGGCTCTCAGCTCCTATGTCTCAGCAAGGCCAGATCACTCAGAAGACTGAGGTGCTTCCTCACAAACAAATTAAGCCATTTATAATCCCAAGTCTCACAAACTAAATCAGATTGTCCTTAAAAAGACAGTCTTGAGCAAATTTCAAACCTCCTCCCACTTAACCCCAGTGCTGGTCATTTTCCATCTGCCTACTTGCAACCCTGCCTTTCCTGCCATGCATTTCTCTACCCTTCTCTGTGTCCCAGCAGACTGATCCATGGGCTACCTAACTTGGCTCCCTAGCTTGCTGGCTTTGCTGATTGGGTTTGGCCAATGGAAGAGGAGACAAGAAGAAGAAAGGGAGAGGAGCTGGACTATTTTGTGACTGCCCCTTCTTCATTTCCCCACTGCCAACTGGCCACACTTGCTTTGACCACAGCTCCTGCCAGGCAGCTCTGTCCTCCTGCTCTCACTAGGCTCCGCAACACCCTTGCCTTCCCTTCCTCTTCAGCTCTAGGGTTGGAAACGTCTCCTTGCTGTTCACTGGCAGTCCCTGAAGCTTCCACATCCTTTGTGGGATCCATTTACCATATAAATAATTCCTTTATCAAACACTCTTCGATGAAACCCTATGAGTGGAATTCTGTTGCCTGCCTGCCAAGACCTTAACAGTAATGAGTGAATCTAGTTCCCTTATACTTTGAAAGTCATAGAAGTTGAGATACATGATATTTTGTGAGGAAACACATGAGGCTGTATATGTGTTGGCCCTGGAGTTGTTTAGAGCTGTGCCTACAGGTCTCTTAAAATTTGGAGAGAAATCTTTGTGTTCGTTTTGCTTGGTTCAGTTTCCAGCCCCATGAAACAAATACTTTCAGGGGGAAATGTCCACAGATGAATACACAATGGAAGTTCCTCTGATACATACCCCAGGGTGAGGACAGAAAAATCTGGCTGAGTGGTACTTAATTCTAATATTCTTACTGCTCAAAGGAAATGCCTCACTCAGCCTCGTTACTGTACAGGTATGAAAAATCACTCTGCATGCCTTTCTTGGGAGAAGAGTTTTGAATTCTTTACTTTATCTTTATTCAGAACAGTTCCACACATTCCTGAAGAATCAAGCCTTAAATCCACAGAGCTGGGTGATGGGGAAGTGGCAGGATGCCAGGAAACATATTATCATGTGTGCTAACCCTGTTTGACAAAACAGATCATTTTAAACCTAAGCAGATTACATTTTAAAAAAAAGCAAAGTGAAGCATAATCATAGAGACTAAGCATGGAGAATGTATAATGAGACCATAATACAACCCCCCCCCCCGAAAAGAAAAGAAAAGAAAGAAAAACTATGGGAAAAATATAAATATGTAGGAGGAGCAAAAGAGTTAAAGAAGAAACCAGGTTAATATTAAAGTAAAATGTTTTATTCTTTTGGCTTTACACTTTTGCTAGGCATAGAAACATATCTCTGAAGACATGTGTATTTATTTCCAAATAAGATCATCCAGCTAATAAAGGCTATCCAGCCATCACCACAATAAAGAATGAGCTAGATTTCCACATGTGGTAACAGGAACTAAATTCACAAATGTGGAGTTGTGGCTGGGAAAAGGTTTATAAACTGGAAGGTAGAAGTGATTTGTGGATGCTTACTGTACCTTTATAGCCTGCTGAACACACACATCTTTAGAGACATGAAGGATTAGACTTCATTAAATAGTAGGTTCTGTTACTCCTACCAGAGTGAAGGAAGAGGAGAACAGAGGCTGAAAATCAGGGTGGATGCCTGGTGAGGGGAGAATTGCTCTTTCTACCAGACCCTTTGATTTACCAGATGCAAGGCACCAATAAGCAGTCTTATGTGAAGCTCACAGCAGATCTGTGACTTGGGCTGTGGCCAGAATACACGTATTATCTTATTTCAGTAAAGCTCTGACAGGACCCTGTATTCTGAGATGAACTCTTTGTCTCCTGCTAGTTAGCAAGGCCCTAAGAGAATCTTCCTGAACATTCTGAAAATGACTCTTTATGCTATTTCTGTGTTCCTCCTTCACCAATGTCCACAGGGTGCATTGCGCTTAGGACTTAGTACTAACAGCTTCCTTCTCTAAGAAAACGGACATTGTCCTCCTTTTCCCAGCAAACAAAAGCTACATGGCACATTATATTTCTTCTTTATTTTCTCTTATGAGTTCATGTAACTTATGATCTTTCTCTTTTTGTCTTGGTGGACAGGAGTCTCTGTGCAAATGCAATAATATTCAAAGTTAAACATTTTTTTTAACTGCAAGAAAATTTCTTCAATGCAAATCTATGCAGGTGTCCAAATATAAAACAGACATATGAGGTGCTATTCTGAGTGGAGCAGAGACAGAAAAGCTTACAAATCTGGCCCCTTCTCACCTTTCTCCTTCCTTGATGTTCTCAAAGTCACCTCTAAGAATCCTCTGAGGGTAGATAGAGAGGGTTTCACCAACAAGACCCAGGAATCACACACCACAAAAGAAAAGATTGATAAATTTGTCTGTGTTAAGTCAGTTTCCACATTTGTTTTAAAAAAGGCACCCAAAATAAAATTAAGAAATCAACTGGGAGAAGATGTTTGTAGTTCTTATGTTTTCGATTTTTATTAAATTTTATTTATTTTGAGAGAGTAAGTACACACACCTGCACACACGTTGGGAAGAGGGGCAGGAAGAGAAGGAGAAAGAGAATCCCAAGCAGGGTGTGCACCATCAGGACAGAGCCAGACAGGGGACTCCATCTCACAACTGTGAGATTACGACCTGAGCTGAAAACAAGAGTCAAGACACTTAACCACCCAAGTGCTCTGATACTTGTAATGCATAAATGAGCAAAGAATGTGTTTCTGGATTATGTAATGAGTGACAAATGAACCAGAAACAGACAAACCTTTCAATTAAAAAAAATGGACAAGAGATATAAATAAGAAATTTCTAGAAGAGAGAAATTGGCCAGTTAAGATATGGAAAGATGGTCACCCTCACTAGGGAATTATAAGTAAAAGAACAATTCCATAACTCTCAGGGAAATGTTTTAAAAGTCTGATGATAATGACTGCTGTGACAAGGTAGGGAAATTCTGAAGTGCTGCTCTGGGTGGGTCAATCGGGACAAGTACTTTCCAGAACATCTGGCAATGCCAGGAGGTGTGAAGCTGCAGAGACAGACGTGACCCCTGTGGCAGGAGTTCTCTCCGAGATGTGAGTGACAGCTATATAAACTAGAGACAGTCCCCACATGCGCACAGCAATACCTGTATGAGAGAGCTGATTATGGCAGTGTCTGTAATGGCAAAAAACGGGGAGACATGCTAAATGTCTATTAATATGTAAATGAGCAAATAAACTGTTGTGAATTCATTCAATAGAATGCTGTCCAAACAGCTACAACAAATAACTTAGATCTATAGATATCAATGTAGATAAGCATGGAGACCAATGTGGAGTAGAAAAGGCAAGTTTCAGAATGCAAAGTACAGCACATTACCGTTTGTAAGGCTGAAATACCCACACTATGTAATGCGATATGGGTATGTGCATATGTAGTAACAATGCGGAAACCTGAACAGGGAGCATTTCCACCACTTAGAGAAGAAGGCTACCTCTGAGGAAGTAAGGAGGGGATGAGAGCTGGTCGGGCACCTGGGGGCTTACAGCATATCTGGGCTATTCTGTTTTGATCTGAGTAAAATATGGTAAGATCTATTACATCTGATTGATGGGGATGATGGGTAAATTGATTTTTGTCATCTTAGTCTCTGTTCTATATCTTTGAGAATTAAAAAACATGTAAATGTTTATTTCTGAGAGAGAGAGGGAGAGAGAGCGAGCAAGCGAGCAGGGGAGGGGCAGAGAGAGAGGGAGACACAGAATCTGAAGCAGGCTCCAGGCTCCCAGCTGTCCGCACAGAGCCTGATGTAGGGCTTGGACCCACAAACCATGAGATCATGACCTGAGCCCAAGTAAGACACTTAACCAAATGGGCCACCCAGGCATGCCCCCCACCCCAATTTTTTTGTTTTTAATTTGAGAGAGAGAGAGAGAGAGAGAGAGAGAGAGAGAGAGAGAGAAACTGTGAGTGTGAGTAGGGGAAAGGGGCAGAGGGAGAGAGAAAGTGAGAGAGAGAGAGAGAGAGACAGAGAGAGGGAGAGAGAGTCAGAGAGACAGAGAGACAGAGAGAGAATCCCAAGCAGGCTCTATGCTCAGTGCAGAGTTGATGAGGGATTTGATTCCATGACCCTGGGATCATGACCTGAGCCGAAATCAAGAGTTGGGTGCTCAAATGACTGAGCCACTCAGGCACCCCTGAAATCTTTTTATAATAAAAATAATAGATTTTAATGAAAAGTACTGTAATTGTGAAATCAAGTAACCTCAGCCATGATTTCTGGTGTGATTTTTTCCCTTTCACCATCCAACTCTTGATGTTCTACCCCGAGTGTAAAGGTCTTGCTATACATGTGCCCCAGTCTCTCTGTGTTTTTAAATGAGATGATGTGTGTGAAGATTCTAGCATGGTGTCTAACTTGAGGCGCTTGTGCTTGTTTATAGTCACACCATCCCACTTGAAAGCCGTTCTGCAGGAGTATATGGTACACAATAAATGGTATGTGTTAGGGGAAAAATCCACATCCAGGCTCATTCATGTTGCTGGATTTCATTTCCTGTACTTGTAGGGATGGGGTCTTGTTTCCTTGTTGGCCTCTGGCTAGGGTTTTTCTCAGCCTCCAGAGGCAACCCATATTCCTTGGCTCATCACCCCTTCATTTTCAAAGCCAGCAACAGTGGGTTGAGTCTTTTGCATGTGTCATGCTCTTCATGCCTCTTCTCATTGATTCTTTTCCTCCTCTGCTGCTTTTTTGGGCCTATGTGATGACACTGGACCCATTCAGATAACCCAGGATAATCTCTCTGGCTTAATTCCATCTGCAACATCCCTTTTGCCATGGAACATAACAAAGTCACAGATTTTAGGACTAGGATGAGGACATCTTTTGGGAGCCATGATGCTGCCTACCACACCTCCATCCAATTATTTTGGGAACAACAACAATTTAAAAAGTAATGACAGGGTTACAAAAGACAAAAAGGAAGCCTCATAAGTCCTGGGCCCAGGAAAAGAAATCAGGCAGTCTGACCCCAAAGCTTGTGTTCTTAACCATTATGCCACTGCTAAAGTGCTTGAACTACAAATTCTGCAATTTGGAGAGAAACAGATTGTTGTTTTTGTTCTGATTTTCATTATCCCCTGCTAATTTCCTTGTGGTATTCCAAAACAGGAATGATGCTTAGGATGGATATGGAGAGATGGGGCTCGAAAGTCCTTTTCATTTAGAGAGAAAATATGAATATATTTTTACTCACATGACAGTGACAAAGACATGAAATTAGGGTCTTATGTATGTCACTTATCCATATAGGATGGGACATAGAATCAAACATAAAAGCATTAATCATATATCAAAAATAGATGATTTTAATAGACTGATTACCAGCAATGAAATTGACTCAGTAATGAAAAACTCCTAACAAACCAAAGTCTAGGAACAGATGGCTTCACAGTGAATTCTATCAAACATTTAAAAACGAGTTAATACCTATTCTTCTCAAACTATTCCAAAAAATATAAGAGGAAGGAAAACTTCCAAATTCATTTTATGAGGTTTGCATTACCCTGATACCAAAACCAGATAAAGACATTAAAAAAAGGGAACTATAGGCCAATATCTCTGATGAACACAGATGCAAAAATCCTCAACAAAGCATTAGCAAACCTAATCTAACAATACATTAAAAATAATTCATCACAGTCAAGTGGCATCCCAGGATGCCATGCGGTTCAATATTCATAAATCAATGTGATACATCACATTACTGAGAGAAAGAATAAAAACCATACGATCATTTTAAAAGATGCAGAAAAAGGATTTGATAAAATACAACATCCAATCATGATAAAAACCCTCAACAAAACAGGTTTAGAGGGAACATACCACAACATAATAAAGGCTATATACGAAAAACCCACAGCTAACATCATACTCAATACTGAAAAATTGAAAGCTTTCTTGCTAAAATGAGGAACAAGACAAGGATGTCCACTTTCACCACTTTTATTCAACATAGTACTGGAAGTCCTAGCCACAGCAATAAGACAAAAAGAAGGAATAAAAAGTATCTAAATTGGTAACAAAGAAGTAAAACTTTCACTATTTGCAGGACATGATATTATATATGGAAAACCATAAAGACTTCATAAAAAATAACCTACTAGAACTGGTAAATAAACTCAATAATGTTGCAGGATATAAAATCAATGTACAGGAATCTGTTGCTTTTGTCAATACTAATAATGAAGCAACAAAAAGAAAAATTAAGAAAGTAATCCCATTTATAATTCTACTAAAAATAATAAAATACTTAGGAATAAACTTAACCAAGGATATGAAAGACCTGTATTCTGAAAACTATACAACACCAATGAAAGAATTTAAAGATGACACAAACAAATGAAAAGATGTTCCATGAACATGGATTGGAAAAACAAATATTGTTAAAATGTCCATAGTACTCAAAGCAATCTACAGATTTAATGCAGTCTCTATCAAAATACCAAAATATAGCATTTTTCACAGAACTAGAACAAATAATCCTGAAATTTGTATGGAACCACAAAAGACCCTGAATAGCCAAAACAATCTTGAAAAAGGAAAACAGAGCTGGAGGCATCACAATTTCAGACTTCAAGTTATACTACAAAGCTGTCGTAGTCTTTTTGATGGTATGGTATTGACACAAAAATACACTCACAGATCAATAGAACAAGTTAGCCCAGAAACAAGCCCATCAGTATATGGTCAATTAATCTTCAACAAAAGAGGCAAGAATATTCAATGGGAAAAAGACAGTCTCTTTAACAAATGTTGGGCAATCTGGACAGCAACATGCAAAATAGTGAAACTGGACCACTTTCCTATACCATACACAAAAATAAACTCAAAATGGATTAAATACCTAAATGTGGTACCTGAAAGCATAAAACTCATAGAAGAGAGCACAGGCAATAATTTCTATTGTACCAGCTGTAGCAACATTTTTCTAGATATGTCTCCTGGAAATAAAAGGAAAAATAAACTCTTGGGATGACATCAAAATAAAAGTCTTCAGCACAGTGAAGGAAGCAATCAACAAAACTAAAAGACAACTTACTGAATGGGAGGAGATATTTGCAAATGACATATCCAATAAAGAGTTAGTATCTAAAATAAACAAAGAACTTATAAGTCAACAGCCAAAAGACAAATAATCCAATTAAAAAATGGGCAGAAGACATGAACAGACATTTTTCCAAAGAAGACATACACATGGCCAATAGACACATGAAAAGATGCTCATCATCACTCATCATCAGGGATATGCAAATCAAAACTACAATGAGATACAACCTCACACCTGTCAGAATGGTTAAAATTTATAACACAATAAACAAATGTTTGTGAGGATGTGGAGAAAAAGAAACCATCATGCACTGTTGGTAGGAATGCAAACTGGTGCAGCCACTGTGGAAAACAGAATGGAGATTCTGCAAAAGTTAAAAATAGAACCACCCTATGATCCAGTAATTGCACTAGTGGATATTTACCCAAAGAATACAAAAACACTAAATAGGTGAATTAGATTAAGGAGTATACATGTTGTGATGAGCACCAGGTGTTGTAAGGCAGTGTTGAATCACTCAATCATACACCTGAAACTAATATTACATCATGTATTAACTATACCAGAATAAAAATGAAGAACTTAATAAGAAAGTATTCATTATAGAAAACAGTCACAATGTATAAAGTGAAAATATTTGATTATAGAATAGAAATCAATTACAATTGACTGAGCAGCCAGTAAGCACTAGGCACTGCACCAGGCACCTGGGATATAAAGTGAATAAAACAGACACTTCCCTGCCTCCAAACTTGCATTCCATAGGTTGCTAGGAGACTGACAATAAATAATAGGCACTGAAAATAAGTAATCATATAGCATGTTAGAAAGTGGTAAATGCTTTGGAAAAAACAGAACAACATAAGGAAGGTTAGGAGTCGGGGGAGATGAGCAGATTTCACTCTGAAGTTGGATGCTCAGATAGGATTCATCAAGAAGGTGACATTTCAGCAAGCATTTGCAGGGGGTGAAAAAATCGTCATGTGCTTGAGAGAGAGAGGGAAGGCCAGAGTACTTGCAGTGGAACTAAGCAGGGGAATGAAGTAGGAGAGAAATCAGGAAGCAAAGGGGGGACAAAATATTTGAGACCTTCGCTTTTGCCACTGGAGTACTACGATATGATTTTTGTGGATTGGTGTGGCTGCTGTGTTGCAAATAGACTATAGAGGGCAAAGTGGATGCATGGTGGCCAGTAATCCTGGGGAGGTCTGGACCAGGTATTAATAACTGGAGAGGCTGGACTCTGGCTCTATTTTCAATATAGATGTGCTGCTGGATTGGTTAGACTTGAGCAAAAAGGGATTCCATCTCAGTTGATGGAGAAGATTGAGGATGGAACAGATTTGGTAGGGATGGGAGTCAGTGGAAGAAGAAAATAAAGGTTCACATTGGACACGTTGAATTAAAAAATATTTATGAGACATTCAAATGGAAGTGTTGAGTTGCCTGTGTTATGAGTCTGAGGTGCAGGGGAGAGGTCTGAGCTGGAGATAGAATTCTTGGAGTTGTTAACATAAGATTAAAGTCATGAGTTGAATGAGATCACCAAGGGAGGGAGTATAAAATGAGAAGTAATGGAGTCCCTGGGGCAATCCAACTTTGCAGAGAAGATGAGTGACTAGCGATGGATACTGAGGAGGAGAGCCTGGGCGGTAAGAAGAAAACCAAGAGAGAGTGGTGTCCTATGAACCAATGTCAAAGCTCAATATCGACTGTTGGATTTAGTAACAGGAGGTCACTGGCAACCATGAAGGGAGCTCTTTCAATGGTTTGAGGGAGTGGGGGATATATGTCTGGACTGGATTCAAGACTTCATGGGAGAGAAGGAATTAGTCTCCAAGAACAGACAACTGTTTTTTGGAGTTTGATTGCCAAAGAGAGTAGAGAAATGGGCTGTAGATTCAGGGGATTTGGAGGTTATTAGTTTTATTAAAGGTAAAAGAAGTAATGGCATGTTTGTTAGCTGATGGGAATGACCCAGTATAAAGGAGAGAGTTCTGAGGATGTAAGAAAGGGAGGGAAGAATTGCTGAAGCATTGTCGTTGAGTAGCTAAGGGGGATTGGGTCAAGTGCACATAAGATGAAGGACTGGCTTTGGATGGAGCTTTGGATGGTCTCCGTCCTGTGGGGCTGAGGGACATGGACTCTTGAGTAGTCCTAATATTTCCTCGTCAGAGAAGGTACTTCTCTTACCATGAGGTCACCGCATCAGCAGCTGAAGTGTTCACTGTCTGGGAGGCTGGATTCTTTTGGTGAACTCAACACTGCTTTTGGTAGAACTAAGCTTCCCTAAGGCTTCTGTTTTTGTTTGTTCTTGTTTTTTTCCAGGAAAAGTTCAGTCAGCAGGTTAGAAGAGCTAACCTCACTGGGGCAAAGGTAGCTATCTGATTCCCTTCTAGACCCATGGCTGGAATATTCAAAAGATAGAATAGGCATGTACTTAAAATCCCACCAGCAAAGCAAGGACACTAGAAGAGAGGCATGGGGAAGGAGGGGAGAAAAGAATTCAAATCAATTGAATATATTCAGCATCTTGCCATTCATAAAGCCAAAATGAAGTCATTGTGATTTCTGCATGTATGCAAATTTTATATTTTTAGTTAAGCACTTTTTTTTGTTTTTGATTAGAGAAGGGAGAGCACCATCATCAGTCCATGCTTATGACTTCTAAACATCATAATTTAGTCCTGTTTATTTTTATTTTTTAAATTTTTATTTAATTTTAATTTTTTTAGAGAAAGAACACAAGTAGGGGAGTGAGGCAGAGGAAGACAGAATCTGGAGCAGGATCCACACTCAGGACAGAGCCCAATGTGGGGCTCGATCCCACGACCCTGAGATTATGACCTGAGCTGAAATCAAGAGTTGGGCACTCAACCGACTGAAACACCCAGGTACCCCAGTGTAGTCCTATTTAGACCAGCTTCCTATGAGATGAAGAAATCCATAGCCACAGGTTATACCCCAGACTATATAAACAGGTCTTTGCCAAGTGCCTGTCTCAAGGGGAACTGAAAAAGCACACCTGTAGCTCAGCTTTAATTCATCACCTCTACACAAATAATAGGAAATGTATATCCTAAAATAGCAGGACAAATGGCACATGTTCAGTCTAAATAAAGCTTTTTCTTTTATAAAATCCAGTCGCATCAAAGCCTAATGCAACTCCAGGTCTGGCCACGTGGCTTCACAAATGGCATCTAAGTTCATGGATGGGTGCCTTTTGCTGTTGACACAGGAAACACATCTTTCTCTATGTGACGCTCTTAATGAAGTCACTTCACTTGATCACGCATCTAAACACTTATCATCTTCTTTCCAAACTACATTCTCCAGAGAAGGGTGGTGGGGCTGGACAGTAGACATGCTTTTCCTTGATGAGAAAGCTTTGGGGAGATGGAATGTGGGTCTAGGAAACAGGAGGGTAAACATGAGGATACTGTCAGAGGAGAGAAAACAGAGGGGGGCAGCTGAGTGGTAAGGGAGACCAGGAGTAAACTCGGTTCACCATTGTTATGTGCTATAGCAACAAAGAAAACAATTCTTGCCCTTGAGTAGCTGATGGTTTAGAACGGGGATTCTTAACCTTTCGAGTCATACCTGTTAGATAATATGTCACATGCTCAGCTCACTCATGTTATTAGTAAGGAAACTTCTGGACTGTGACACTGATAAGAATCTCTCCCCCTCTTCCTCCAGTGCCTTCTGTGTGGGGGACATTCCTGCCCGCCTTCTCATCCCCATTTCACACCCCCCCCCCAGGGCACAGTAGTCATGGGGTTAGGTTGCTACTAATCCATTCCTAGCTTGAGGAGTAGGCTCCATTGACTTAAGAAAACCTGTGAATATTCTGTTTGCTCAGAGGAAGGCATGTGACCTGTGTTTCCCTGGAGAGAAAGATGGGACTGTGGTTGGATGCTTGGGGTGGAAGGCTGGGAAAAGGAAGAGAAGCTTTCTCCTAGATATAGTGCAGTGTGGATGTGAAGCCTGGGACTGCTGCTGTCATTTTGCTACCATGAGCAAAGTAAGCTAGAGGCAAAGCCAGCACAACTCACAGAATTGCAGATTAAGGGGGCTGGAGCCATATACAAACATGTCTGAAGTCCACACAACGGTGGACCTATCAAGTATCTATCTATCATCTATCTATCTGGTAGGAGCTAATATATTCTTTTTATTATTTAACCCGGTTTGAGTTGGGTGCCGGCAACATGTTACCAAAAGCACTGGTACACATAACAAGTCTTTCAATGTTGTGGCTAGGAACTTCTGGTTTTGAGGAAGTTCAAATGTGTTACTAGTTGGAGAAATGAAATAGGTCATAATGTGCTGATAATTATAATTACTATATTATTGTACATTACATACTTCTATCAATTACATATATATATATATATGTATATAATATACATATATAAAACCAGAAAGCAGGGGATAGCATTTAGTAAGATGTCCTTGCATAGGAGAGCTGGTAGTGCTTGTGGTAGGCAGCATAGGAGACAGAAGACAGAAAAAAAATTCCAGATAAGAAAATACTTTTATTTCCTAATTGGCTTTCAAATACTACCACCTCACACCTGTCAGAATGGCTAAAATTAACAACTCAGGGACAACAGATGTTGGCAAGGATGCAAAGAAAGGGGATCACTTTTGGACTGCTGGTGGGAATGCAAACTGGTGAAGCCACTCTGGAAAACAGTATGGAGGTTCCTCAAAAAATTAAAAATAGAACTACTTGTAGTTGTACTACTAGGTAATTAACCTAGGTGTTTATCTAAAGGATGCAAAAATGCGGAATCAGAGTGGCACATGCACCCAAATATTTGTAGCAGCACTATCAACAATAGCCAAATTATAGAAAGAGGCTAAATGCCCATCAACTGATGAATGGATAAAGAAGATGTGGTGTGTGTGCGTGCGTGTGTGTGTGTGCGTGTGTGTGTGTGTGTGTATACACACACACAGGAATATTACTCAGTAGTGAAAAAGAATGAAAATGTGTCATTTGCAACATCGTGGATAAAACTAGAATGTATTATGCTAACCAAAATAAGTCAGTCAGAGAAAGATAAATATCATGATTTCACTCATATATAGAATTTAACAAACAAAAGAGATGAACATAGGGGAAGAGAAGGAAAAATAGGATAAAAGGAGAGAGTAAGGCACACCATAAGAGACTCTTAAAATCAGAGAACAAACTGAGGGTTGTTAGAAGGGAGGTGGGTGAGGGGATGGGCTAAATGCGTGATGGGCACTAAGGTGGACACTTGTTGGGACAAACACGGGGTGTTATACGTAAATGATGAATCACTGGGTTCTACTCCTGAGATCACTTTCCCACTATATGTTAACTAACTTGGATTTAAATAAAATTAAAAAAGAATAAATTGATTTTAAAAAGGAAAACACAACAACAACAACAACAACAACAACAACATATATAGAGACTTCCTACAGGAGTCTTCCAGTCACAAAGCTCCCATTCAGAAATGGTAATGGTAGAGGAATGCTCGTACAAGACAAAGCCCCTCTGGGTGGCAGGTGGTAGGTATGAACAGAAAGCACTAAACATTGCTGAGGGAAGCTGATGACCAATGCTGCTGCTTCATTACAGCCATCTCGGAGGCCTGGGGTATTGAAGCAGCTGGTGGATATAGTAAACATTTGGTCATTAGCAGGAAAACAAGTGTTCCAGACACACAGGCAGCTTACTTTGCATTAATGCAGCATATTTAAACTAGCATGCCAGAGGGATTTCCAGAGAAGGTGCTACCTGTGGATCCATCATTATAGTTGAATGAAATAAGATGTGCCAGCTTTGCCTTGTCCTCAATTAGAAGGTTCATGTCCTTCTTTTAGGATCCACTCCCCTCCTTTCATTTTTCCCCTTTCCTTCCTCTTGTGTGTGGATGTTGGCCTTTATGTATAGATTCTCCTCTTATACTTGAGATCATTAAGTGATATGGGCCTTGGATATGGTTTTTGCAAGTTCAGCCTGAGCGGCTCTAGCAGTGTCTTGAACTTGACTTCAGTCGGGAAATTTTAAACATTTCCTGGATCGCCTCAGTCAGCTCAAGAGTCAATGATAAAACATATCCTGTAAGTCCTGTATACAACGTGTAGGCAGAGAAAAGACAAAGCAGTTCTCCAGCTGTTTAAATAATGAGCATGGGATTCCCTTCAGGGGGTTCCTTTGCATTGGAGAGAAAGTTAAGGCAGGAGGGAGTGGGCAGGAAGGTTGCAGGATGCCTGGAAAATTAAGCGGGAAAGAAGACAGCGTGGTGGTAGGAAACCCTCTGAGCGCTAAGAGAACAGATCCTGGGAAAGACCCTTGGAGTCAAAGCAGAAACTGCTCTGATCTTCGTTTCCCCACACACAGCTTTGCCAGAATCTGAGACAGCTGCAGGAAAAGGAAAGAGTAAAGTGGAAAACTCAAAAGAACAAAACGAATGTGGTTTTTCTGTCTCAAAAATCCTGCATTTATCTTGCCGTTTTTCGAATGGAGATGGGCCATGTCACCTCTGTCAGGTATGTGACTGGGTAAAGAAAAAAAATACATTCTCTCCCCGGTTCCAAACATTCACATTTCCAGGGTACCTCAGGACGAGCAAGCTGGAGTCTCTCCACTCGATACAGAGCTTTACTCTATCTCACAGCTCTGTCAGGGAACCAGCCTACCTTCCTTCCCTCTCTCTTCTTCCCTCTCTTACTCTCCCTCCCTGCCTAGGGCCATTGATTCAAGCCACAGGTCAGAAAGGACTGACAAACGTCAGGCACCGTGATAGGTGTTGGGGATACAAAGGGAGCTAAAGCATCATTTCTGCCCCAGGGGAGGTCATTCCCTAGTTGAGGAGCTGCAATATGAATACATCAGTTAGGATATGGAAAGATGAGAGCTCAGGAGAACACAAAACAGAGGGAACCCGAGCTGGCAGTGGAGCCTAGCTAAAGTAGAGTAGGGGACCACTCACCAAATGCCTCTGCGGAACCAGAGGTAACTTCCCTTATCAGCTACCAGGAAGTTCTGGTATGAAGAATAACATTTTAGCTGGCAAAGACCCACTCTCATGCAGTGGCTGGAGGTGTCAGTATTGCCCATTTTTCATTTTCTTTCACGTACTGTTGGTTGGGGATGAAATTGGTAATGGTTTTTGGTTTTGGTTTTGCTTTTTTACTGAGGAGAGGGACAAGTAATTTGGTCATTTTTCTATCAAAATAAAAAACGGACATGAACATACACTGCAGTGCCTGCAATCAAGGAATCTTCCCTCAGATATACAAGGATAACAGTGTGAGTTCATTACCACATTGTTTATGGCAGTAACAAACTGTAAATAACCTAAATGTCTAATTATAGGGAAATGGTTCAATCAATTCCAGAATGCTGTATAGCAGCTTAAAAGAATAATATCGAGCTCTACATACTGAATAAAAAGAGATTGTTGAATAAAAGCAACATGCTCTAGAATAACTTATATAGTATGATACCAATGATAATTTTTAAAAGCCCTTCGGCTCAGGTCATGATCTCACAGCTCGTGAGTTTGAGCCCCGCATCGGGCTCTGTGCTGACAGCTCAGAGCCTGGAGCCTGCTTCTGCTTCTGTGTCTCCCTCTCTCTCTGCCCCTAACCCACTTGTGTTCTGTCTCTGTCTCTCTCAAAAATGTTTATTTATTTTTGAGAGAGAGAGAGAGAGAGGGAGAGAGAGAGAGAGAGAGAGAGAGATCAGAGTGCAAGCAGGGGAGGGGCAGAGAGAGAGAGGAAGGGAGACACAGAATCTGAAAGAGGCTCCAGGCTCCAAGCTGTTCAGCTCAGAGTCCATTTCAGGGTCCAAATGCACCAACTGTGAGAGCATGACCTGAGCCACCCAGGTGCCCCTATTTGAATTTATTTTTACACTAAGCATGTATTCACATAATAGTCTTACTAAAACATAAATATTATATTTTAAAATCCAGTGGTATCCATGGGGCACTCGGGTAGCTTAGTTGATGGAGCATCCTACTTTTGATTTCGAGTCAGGTCATGATCCCAGGGTCATGGAATCTAGCCCCACGTTACGCTCTGCACTGAGCATGGAGCCTGCACACACTCTCTCTCAAATAATTTTTTTTTTTAAATCCAATGGTTTCCAAAATACCACCGGAGGCATCAGGCAGTAATATAATGTCCGGTGAAGTGGTGAATGGCTGGCAAGTTTCAGCTGCACAGAGGTGGCCTTGAACATTTTGAACATTCCTACAAAGGAAAAGGCTTCCAACCTGATCTTTTAAAGTCAAACCTAGAATTCTGGGCAGTTGGTTAGCCACGTGGCAAAGCTTATGCCAAAGTGTGAAACCTCTGAGCTGAACACCTTGGTTCTATGTGGTGTCCCAGTGACAATGGAAAGCTCAGCAGATTAACTAGTTGCTTCAGCTACAAAACTGGGCCTATCCCTCCCCGAAACAGCTCACTGACAACATCAGTCAAACCAGTTATACTTGTCATGCAGACAGTAAGCCCAATTATTAGATTGAAACATTCCCTTTGTCACCAGTAGCTGTCCCTTCTTGTGCAGGCATAGTGAAAATGTGCATGGCACTCTTCCGTGAGTACATTGTCATCTCTCCTTTGTTCAAACCATCTTTGAAGCGGCTTCTTGGCAGGAGTGTGGAGGGGGCTAAAGGGTTTCTTGGCCCAAGAGATGCGATCAATCCAGTTTTCAGAGAGGCACAAAGGAAGACTAGACTTTGGAGTCAGACAGACCTACATCTGAGTCCTGTCTGCCCTCACAGGCTCTGTGACTATGGGCAAGTTCCTTGACCTCTCTGAGCCTTACTTTCCTTATCTGCAAATGAGGTGGAGGGTATTCTGCAATTCAGTCCCTAAGGATTAAATCCACCTAGGATGGAGCCTACCATGTGGTTCCTGTATCCTTATAAGCATGGTGAGGAAAAATATTTGTGTTTGTTTTTAAAGGAGAATCACCCTGAAATTATCACCTGGTCCAGAAGTTTCCTTCTCATTTGCCTTTTTAAATTGAGCAAAGGCCTGTTTTCTGGCTCAAGAGAAGTCTTGGGTTTTAGGCTGCCAGCATTTTGGCTGTTGGATAGGGTGGGGCCAGCACAGCTTGGGGTGTCCTAGTGGGGTTCTGTTTCCTGCAGCATATCCAGGTCTTCAAAATATCTGGTAAATACCAAAAGCAAATTTCAACAAGGTGGTAATTCCAGGGGAAACAGGATTTCAGACTGTTTACTGAGAAGACACCCAGGCAGGCACTGACTATTTGGTCAGATTTTTTACCACTGGGGACAATTTTACTTTATAATCCTCCCAATTCTCCTGCTGCTGTGGTGAGACTCCTTTGGGGGGTTAGCGCCCCCGGCAGTTCTGTGGGCCACAGGGAACCCCACCCGCTTCCTGGTCTTCTTCAGAAGCACAGAATAACAAGGGCAGGTATAAAAAGTATATTCAGCTCTTGTGTCTGGAAGAAGACCAACTTGAAGTATGGGGAACAGTGAAGGGTATTAAAAGCCTAGTTTAGAACAGGGCCTTTATATATCCAGAGAGGAGAAATGAAAGCTTTATGAAGGTGGCTGTATTCTTGCTGAACTGAGCTCCCCATAAATTACTATCCAGTCATGTGGCCGGGGCAACCCTCGAGATGAGCGGGATGCTGCCTGGGAAATCATCTCCACAGAGTTGCTTGGCCAGGTTGAGGAATGAGTGGACAGAGGAAGGTCATCTGGCTGGTATGCTGCAGAGCCCGGATTTTAATCTATGCTTTTGGGCTGTGGAGTCTGAGCTCCGAACCCTGAGGGTAATGGGAAGCCATATGGATTCTGTGGCACTGTGTCAGCCGGAGCGCCTCAGGCAAATGGCTGAACCGTTGTTTGCAGCCTCAGTTTCCTCATCTACAAAATGGGAATAAGAAGAAGCTCTCTCTCTCAGAAGCGAGTTTTGAGGATTTGGTGATTTTATGTACCTAGAGTTTATCACGCTATCATACAACGTCTGTAAGTAGTAAGTGCTCTCACATTGTTATCTGTCAATATTGTGATTACTATTATTCATGAATCCTGGATCCCTACAACAGCACCACTCGATAGGCATTATGGTCATTTCATCGTGTGAGGAAACTGAGGCCTGGGGCTCTCAAATGCCTGACTCACATGAGTAAGCCATAAGTGGCAGAGCTAACCTGACGCAGTTAGATTAGATCCTCGATCTCAATGATACAGTTTACCCATCCCTTTGATGGAGGTGGGAAGCTGGCATTAGCAGATGGTGATGGACCTGTTGGAGATAAACAGCACTGAACTAACAGGAAGTGTTGCATTTATCTGAACCTTGAGTGATCTCTGTACTTCTCCACTCAGGCTCTCAACTGGCGCTCCAGGCCTCTCTCCTAGATCCCCAGCAGTAAGTCCTGTAACAGCCCCAGTCTGTCCCCCTCTTCATCACCTATCCCTATAGGTGCCCGTGAAGAACCAGACTGGTCTCCTTCCCACTGGGAAGAGTGCGACCGGGTAGCTGGCGCTGAACGTGCAGAGGCCACACAGGTGTTGGAGAGTTTGGACCTTGGGATCAACCTGAGGATGAGCGGGGCCCTTGTGACTGCTCAGCTGTGGCAGAACACTAATTCCGGAGTCCCCCATGTGACAGGAAGCTGTCTCTCTGAATAAGTTGGGCTCAGCATGCAGCTGTGTGGATGCTTGGGGCGTGGGGAAAGCAGAAACCTCTGTCAGGCCGTTGAGCAAAAAAAAAAGAAAAAAAAAAGTCAAGAAGAAAAGCCGTTGTAATGAGATTTTTTGGTATTTCATGGACAATGATGGTATGTGCTGCTCTTTAGGATGAATCTTTACATATCCACAGAACTTCCTAGATAAAATCTTTTTTGTAGAGCAGCCTCTGTCCTTTATGCAACAATATTTACTATGTGCCTGGGCACTTGCTGGGTGCTAGGTAGAGCTGGGAACATGACACACCCCATCTTGGCTCTCAGGGAGCTCATATTCTAGAAGGGAGACAGGCATTAAACGTGTGCTTAAAAGAATCATTATGTAAATTATAATAGGGATTAGCATAATGAAGGAAGAGGCAAAGAATGGAGGAATCTCATCTAATGGGTAGAGGGTGGGCAGTCTGAGGAAGCCTTTTGGGAGAAAGTGATATTTAAGCTGAGGCTTGAAGTTTGCAGGGAAGTTGGCCAGGCAAAGTGGGTGGAATGAATTCATCACTCATTCTCTTATTCAGCAATTACTTATTGAGCACATCTTATTGCCAGGCACTGCTCTAGAATATTAGGAAACACTAGTGAGCAAATCAGACAAAAATTGCTATGCTCATAGAGTGAAATTCCCAGTTGTGCGGAATTTCTATTGCTACAGAACCAACCGCCTAAAAACATAGATGCTGACAGAGGCCACTTATCTTGCTCAGAATTTGCATGTCAGGAAATCAGGAAGGACAGCAACACAGCAACACTGGGGCTTCTTCACATCCTTCCAGGCCAGGATGATGTAAGTGTTCATACTTTAGTCAGGAGGAAGCAGTGGGAGATGAGTTCTCAGTAGGGAGGGCGGGAACAGGGCAGATTCATCCTACTACCCAAGAATTGCCCAGGGCTCAGGCCCCTTGGCTCATGGTCTGAAAAGTGGGTCTGTTTCCCAGAAAGGTCCTACTGGGCCCTCCATACTGGTATGGTTTCTACAGAGTGGGGACTACAGGCAAAGTTAGGGAAATAACAACAGAAATGCAAAGCTGGAGATGACTGAGAGAACCTTGAGAGGAGAAGCAGTAGGCAGAAATGGTACCTCCCCAAGATGTCCACAGTCTAATTTCCAGGGTCTGGAATGTGTTGGGTCACATGGCAAAGGGGAATTAAGGTTGCAGATGGAATTAAGGCTGCTAATCAGCTAATGTAGAATAGGGAGATAAAGTCTTGGATTATCTAGGTGGGCCCAAGGTCATTGCAAGGGCCTTCAGGATGGAGGAAGGAGGTAGAAGGGACTCCAGAGTCAGAGATTTGAAGATGCTAAACAGCTGGTTTGAAGATAGAGGAAGGGGTTCTAGAAGCTGGGTAAGTCAGGATAACAGATTTTCCCCCCAGTGCCTACTGAGGGCATGCAGGTCTGCTGACACCTTGATTTTAGCTCAATGAGACCCATTTCTAACTTCTGTTCTTCAGAGCCATAAGACAATACACTTATGTTGTTTTATGCCACTAGATTTGTGGTAATTTTTTACAACAGCAACAGAAATGTGGTATAGGATACAACCCATTGGGTAATTATATTGCAATGCCATGTACTTCAACGAAAGAGGTAGGCAGCAAAGTTCTGATTAATTCAGAGGACATGTCCTGTCTGGCAACAATCTCATCAGTTAAACAAAAACTAGGAGAGTAGCCCAAGGGAAACATGTAGGATACATTAGTGGCTCTTACTTCTCCCAATATTACCAATGTCATCTATCATAAATGAGCACTTACTATGTGATAGGCACTTTGCAGACATCTGTATTCTTTATAACAACTCCATGACATAGGCTTTGGTCTCCATTTCTCTACATAAAGAATAGCTCAGAGAGCTTAAGTGACTTACCCAAGGTTATACATGTAGTCAGAGAATTTGAACTCAGATTTCACTTGATTATCCAAGATTATTGGGTCAACACTACTATGGGTTTTCTTTACACTCTCATATTATCTGGGGTAGATGAAAGAGAGAAGGCCATAAACCCCATGGGGGAGAAATGTTATTCATCCTGGTTATCACCAAATCCCTCTGCCTAGAACATTGTCTACTGCAAAACAGGCATTCCATATTTACATTTTTTTCAATGAATGAATGAATAAATGGATGGATGGATCAAAACTCTAGTGTAGGAAAATGGAAACCTAGATTAGAATCAAAGTGCCTGAGAGCTGGAAGACCTGAGAAATTGTTTAATCCATTCCTTTAATTTTATAGGTGGGCAAACTGGGGCCCAGGGAGTTGAAGAGAGTGATCCCCTGAGAGCTTAAAAAAATGCTCTGCTGAGGAGGGTGGTTTTGGATGAATATACATTTAAGAAGAGTGGGTTATTGGATTGCAAACCGGAAGTTCACATGTAACTGATTCCATTCTACATATTTTAAGCTGAGCTTTAGAAAATAAAGGTTAATGTAGGTCATTCTCCTATCTCACTTTCAAGACTAGTCATTGTCTATAGACAGTAGGAGCACAGGGGATGCCCAAGCTGATGCAGAGAAGGGAGAGAGTACAGGGACTGACTTTCAAAGCTGATCCTTTTCTATAACCCTTGGTGAAGTCAGAGGCACTATGTGACCTTGGAAAATAGTGCAATTTTTACTGCAGTTGGATAGTATTACACTTGTTGAAGTATGCAAAGCTGAGAAGAATGAGATTGAAGGAACAGGTGGCAGAGGGGATAATTGAAAGTGGTTTCTGTAAATGGAGAAACAGAATGGAGCAGAGGTGTCTCTTCCATTCGGGGGAAGCTGAGACATCTGTAACACCTAAGACCAGTGAGAATATACCTGATAAACATAGCTGTGTACTTGGTGCATTGTGTGCGTTCCAGAGAACCTTGTGGGTTTTCCATGGGGACGGTCCTTTAAAGGCTGGAGGTCATAAGAGCAGAGATAGGACTGTGGCTGGAAAATGATTGTGTAACTTCACCTGTTATGTTAGGAACAGGTGACAGCATTTCAACCAGCTGAATGAAAAGTTCAGAGTTCTTCCTGTGTTCATTATAAAGAAAATGTAAATGATAATTCAAAGCTGTGCTTTATGGATTATGGATTTAGGGTGATGTTAAGAGGCTTTTAATTTGGAGAATTTTTTTTCAAAATACAAACGATTTGATATGATAACACAGTGAGATGTAGACAGAAATGATTCGTCTTCAAAGGGACATAGTGCAGTAGTGGCTAAGAACTTGAACCTCAAGTCAAAATGGACCACCCTTTACTTGCTGTGGACATTGGCCAAGTCACATTTCGGTTTCCTTCACTTATGAAAAGGGAGTACTAATGGTAAGCCTTTTACAGGATTGTTTTGAGGATTGACACAGGTAATACTGCTGACATGTTATGTGTATCCATTTCTAAGCTCTCTGCTGATGTTTTTCATCATTTCAGATATTTTAGTGAGGCTATTGTGTGGATATATGTATCTGCCTCTCTGACTGATTTTTTAAAAAGTTGGATAAAATGGGTCCAGAGGAAGAGATGAAAATAACACTTATCATCTGGCTGTGCAGTCAAGTGGGTCCTGGAGTAGAAAATGACAAATGAGTGTGTGTGTGGAATGGAGCCCTCACCACTTAGGGTATATGTGGGCATCTCGCGTCTGCTTTCCAGAAGCACAGCTAACCCTCTCACCCCGAGGACGGATGCCTCTATCTGCCTTTGCACACTGTAAACAGAGCAATCTTTCTCTTGTCCTCCCTCAACTCAGGACTCTTTTTTACAGAGACAAACATATACACCTTTTACACAAGCATCACATGCAGTAAGCCTGGAGTCTTTCCTCACATGGACCCCAGGCAAATGTGATTTGGTTCCTTGACCAGATACCAGTATGTCCTTTATTTACAAGCATCTGATGAGCAAAACCAACAAAGGTGCTCCATAGGGACAGGCTGTGTTGACTTCAGGAAAAAGAAAAAAATTGAAAACACAGCCTCCCTGGCAATCCTGTCCTGGTGTGCTGACTGATCGGTTTGCTGATTAAATTCTTAACCCATACCTATTTGGGGCTTACGTCAGTTTTGCGTCTTTGATCCTTAATTTTGCAGTGCTTCAGTTCTCAATTTGTTGTTTTTTTTTTTCTCAGTAAACTGCATAAATGACTCATCGGCAGGAAATGTGGATAAATAGTCAACTTAACTGAAAATACAAATAAACATATCTTTCTTTTGTAGGGCGGATTTACTTAAAGGGGCAGGAGCCTGAGGAGGAGAGATTGTGATTCCCAGGGCAAAATCCTTTGCCTTCTGTAGATTCTAGCCCCTTTGTCTCTGGCATGGGGCTGGCATGAGCCCCACTGCTTAGGGGACATCTGTCCTTATGGGGAGCTCAGGATTATTGGTTCAGAGTTGGCAGTCTCTTCATCAAGAACTTAAGTGATTTTTGAATCTGACTAGCACATGTGTGCGTGCGTGTTTTCGGCAACCCCTACAAAGGATCTATCTTTCTCCTTACTCAGAAGGCTAATACTGTGGTCTCATATAAATGGAGAGCTAACTGCACACTAAACAGACAATAACACTGAGCGCTATGAAACATGCCATGAAGGAACTGACTTAGAATTAGCATCCAGATGGAATCGTTACCATATGGGCACAGTGCTGTGGACATAAAGACATGTTCTTGATTACAATGTCCACATGCCCTTTGATTCTGAAATCTTCCTAATTTCCATGTAAACAATTTTGTTAGCATGGCAATCATAGGGAGCGGTTACCAGAACCTGCCTTGTATATCTCAGCCAAGATGACAGTGAGGCCAAACAGTGGTGGTCATGCAAACCTTGCAGAAAGCGCCTTTCCATACTTCGTGTCTGGACTCAGTCCAAGTTTCAAGGTTCAGGAGGCCCCCTGAGTATGCTTGGAGAGACTTGACTCCATGACTGAGGAGAGGTGTAAATATTTCTCTTCCTTTCTTCAGGCCTGGGGATCTACTCCCCCTGCTCTTCTACCCTGGCCTCCTTGTACTTCCCTGCGGTGGGTATTTCCCCAGCTCTGCCACCTGTGACAACCCCAAGAACATGCTGGGATGCCACGCTGGAAGGAAGGGGTGTGCTCCCAGGGAGATTCCCTCCATTATGAGTCTTTTCTGTTTCATGCAGAAAAGTGAACCTTCGATCCAGAAACCTGGCACAGGCAAAATAAATGTCAAGGCAACATGTTCCTGAGCCACGGTGAAACGGAAGTATGCCTTTGCTGTGTTTTAAAGTAATGATAAATACTAAACTTAAAAATTTCAATTTCAAATTTACTTCAAAGGATATAGAATTACAATTATGATTACCATCACTTAATAATCCTAGGTGAAAAACTGGCAAAAGGTGGAGGGGAGTCCAAGACCCTTCCTACAAACTCCCAAGCAACTTTATTAAACTCTGAAATGTCAATGTGCGGTGTCTGGAAAACCAACAACACTCAATTAAATTTCAGGGAGAAGCCAAAACAGACCCTTCTCTCTCTGACTCTGGGAATCTGGAGCCGGGATGAGTATGGAGAGATACAGGGACGGCTGTTTTGGTAGATCTTACAAGTGCTTCAGCAAACCCCTTAGTGATTTGGTATGAAAATTGATGTTTGTTTAAAGTGTTCCCTCATAGTGATACTCCCTTTGACATCTCCCCAATTTTATTCGCTTTAGATTTCTGGTCTTCAGATAATACTATTATACTTCTCCGAATAATGATAGCAGCCAGAATCTCTCAGTGCTATACAATTATTGTCTCATTTGATCCTCACATTACATTCATTGGATGAGTATTGTACTCTCCACATCTTATAGACATGGAAATGGAGGCACTGAGAGGTGCCCTGACTTGCCCAAGGTCACACATCTGGTGGAGCGAGGAAGGGGCAAGATTTGAGTGAAGAAGCATCTTCTCTGGCCTAGGGGCCAGCCGTATGCTGAGGGCTGAGACAAATGCTCCAGAGACCACCTGTCTTAGCTGCTCACCACGCCTGGCCTCTCCCTGCTCCCAGCACCCCGACCCTTCTTCCTTAACTGCTCTCACAACAGTCATCATTGAGGACTTACTTGTGTAGTGTCCCTCTCCTCTGCCTGAGCAGAAGCTTCTCGAGGACAGGGACAATGCTTATTTGGATGGCTGCTGAATCCCCAGGTCCCAGCAGCGACTCCAACTTAGTAGATATAAAATCAAAATTTGCCAAGTGCATGAATTCCCTTATCCAAAGATTTATACTGTTGGGTGGCATTCACCCACCCACCCCTAGAAAGTCAGGGCAGTCTTCCCTTTTCAAGACACACGTGTTAACCTCAAAGATTAACAGCCCTCTTAAAATATCATAGAAATAAAAATCTGGAATCAAGTTCCTATGGGCCATGGGTGAAAATAAATTTGCTCTTTGAAACAACAGGTGTTACAGTATGTGTACGTATTTCCATATTGCTAAAAGCAGCAGTATCAGCGCAATACTTGAGACCTTTGGAAGATGGGACCCAGGTGCTCTGGGCTGGACTCTGAGGCTGTCACTTACTGTCTGCAAGACTGTGGGCGCAATGTGAAGTCACTGTGCCTCAGTTTCCTTGTCTATAAAATGGGGATAAAAATAGAGCCTATCTTCCAAGGATGGTTAGGAGAATAAGATTAATATAGGTAAAATTTCTGGTACAAAGGAATCATTACATAAATACTACTATTGTATTTCTAATATGTTACTATCTTGGTAGCACTTCTTTCCTATTTTTATTTAACTTTTTTTATCATCATTGAATATTGTTCTTATAACTTAGGCATTTAATGTTTCTTGGCTGCTTACACCTTATTGAATCATTCTGTCTTTTAACGGTTTTGTTTTGTTTTGTTTTTTAGTATATATTAGGAGCCAAGAACATAAGAACACCTGAATTACTTCTTTTAATGACTTAAAAAAAATTGCTGGCCTACCTTAGTTGATCTATTTTTTTCTTTTACTGTACTTACAAACACATTTAGTGGTTGGTCTCACAGGCAGGTATTAATAGGGAAGCTCACCAAAATTTTTCCCAGAATCTATTAGCAAGTTTCTCATTCTTTCTCAGTTCTCTGAAAATATATATGTATGTGCTTATATATTTATAAAGGAATACATTTCATCCTTCTTTCCTTTCCCTTTTTCTTCTAATAAATCATCATTGAGCATATGCTAAATGCCATCTACTGGGCTAGGCACAAAGCACCTACAAATGTCCCAAGTACCTTCTTTCTCTTTGGAGAGCTAACAGTTTATTGTAGAGATACACATCAAACAGAAATATACAAATATATTTGTGATTTTAAATTATTATAACTGCTGTCAAGGAAAAAAATTTAAATATGATGAGAAAACATTAATGGGTGACTGGACTTGGGATGAGAAAGTAAAGGAAGGAATGCTGAGGAAGTGATATCCAAGGTGCAAAGTGAGTGAAGGACCTTTGGGGAAGAAGGAGCCTCTGGGAGAGGCCATGGGGTGGATGAGGCGATGGGGCCATAGACTCAGGGCCTTGAAGGACATTTCTGGGTTCTGTGCTTTATGGTTGAACACAAGGACAGCCTACCAAGTGCTGCAAGCAGTGGAATCCCATAAACAGGTTTACTTTAGGGAAGATCAGTCAGTGCTCTGTGAGTATAGTGTATTAGAGGATTACTTGGGATCTTATCAGCCTTGGGAAGGTTTGGAGCTGACATCCTATCCTCCACTTACTGGATCAGTGAGGACCAGCCAAATTCCTGTGAATGTGAACAGGTGATAATCTGACCATACAGTCACACAACATTTTTAGGAGCTGGTGGCTTCATCCAGGCTTCACCATGGGGTGATACACCCCAGAGACCCTTCACTGCAGAGTGGCAGGGATATATTAGGGCTTCTATTTTAAAAAATAGTCAATAATGGGGCACCTGGGCAGCTCAGTCCAGCATCTGACTTCTGCTCAGGTCGTGATCTCACGATTTGTGAGTTCGAGCCCCACGTCGGGCTCTGTGCTGACTGTGCAGAGCCTGCTTGACATTCTCTCTCCCTCTCTCTCTGCCTCTTCCCCACTCACTCTCTCTGTCTCTCTCTCTCAAAAATAAATAAACTTAAAAAAAATAGTCAATAAAGAAAAGTAAATTAAAAATTTATTCTTTTCAAATTGTCCATTTCTTTGTAAATTTTATACCATAAAAATACACTCTAACATAAATAATTATAATTATATATTAATATATATTATATTTTATATTGTACAATATATAATATATTAATTATATATTATAGAATATATGTTACACTATATGCACTATATGTATCTAATTGATAAACAAATATATGTATACAGTGATATGTATACTGAGTGGGTGGTTTTCCTCCCATGCTATGAACCTGCTACCTGTGTCCAAGGCTACTCTGACTTGAACCCTGAAATTACTATTCTAGGAATTAATGGTCATATGCTACAGAGATTTAGGGGAAACTTAGGCCAAAATTCATATCGATAAACTAAAGAGATAAAAATAACAAGTTAAAACTAAACTCCTGCTCAGCCCTTCAAAACCCCAGGACATTGCCTGACACACAGTAGGTATTCAATAAATGTTTGCTGAATGAATATACAAAGAAAGCACTAATTTATTGAAAACATTCATCCTGTAATCTAAAATTTATCTACTAACTTTCTAAAGTTGCTTAAGCTCACCAAGAAATAGGACTGTTAAGCCCCTCACTTGGGCACAGATACTTCTGATATCTTTTTTGTTACTTTTCTGTATTATTCTGTAGTTCCTTTGTGGAGCTGATGGTTTTAGCTCGCACATCCTTTCTTCCACCTTGCCTGATCCAGGCTTTGGCATTTCCTAGAAGCTGGCCATGTCCTCTGGCTGGCAGACCTCACTCCATGCCATACACACCGAATCACCTTTCTTTAAGGTTCGTTTTGAACTCCCGGGTCTGGCAGAAGCCTAAGTGAAGTGTAAACCCCATTTCTAACGGATCTTATTTTCTCCAACCAGTCTGGGGACTGATTTAAGCTCCCTTCCTCAAAGTGAGGACTCACAAAGCATAACAAGATAATTAATGCAGATTCTAACAACCGTCTTAGGAGTAGCTCAGTTTCCAGGGTGAGCATCAAAGTTGAGAGAAATGTCTACATGGATTCCTGGTGGCTGCAGCTGTTCCTTGTAGAAGAACTCTCTAGAGCAGGGGTTGCAAACCACAGATGGCTCTGGGGAGCCTAGCAGCTAACCTCGGTAGAGAGTAGGCATAAAGAGATGTGGAGGACAGAGGATGTAGATGGTGTCCAGAGGGAACAGATGCCCCTCAAGTTTAGCCTAATGTCACCATGCAGAATCTTTTTATGTGAAATACTTTAACCTTTAAATGTTGGCAATTAATTAAGAAGACCCACTGTGCTGGCTCACACACGTCAGAGGGCCTGAACTGGTCCTCTGGGCACCTCTGTGACTAACCTCTGCTGTTCTCTGTGCCTTTCTGGCTTGGTGTCACATTTGTTTCCTCTCGCCTAAGTGGCCTTAAATTAGTCCACACTTTTCTTTCCTTCATTCCCTAATGAAGGATGAAACAGTAGGGATCTTCCTTATAAATAGCTTCGTTTGGAAAGTTCAAAACCAAAACCCAAAATAAGCCTTCCTTTTACAGTAGGAGAACATAGCCACCTGGTGCAGACTCTGGAGCAAAAGCAAAGAAGAGTTAGAAGAAAATTTGGAAGAACAGCCAGATGGTCTGCTTCCGCTCCTCAGAGCCTTCCCTTGAACCTCAAACAAGATGCTCAAATTCAAATTTTCCTTTGTTCCCTTGCAGTGCCCTTTCATGCCTTCCTGTGTCACAGTATCGCTCACCTTACTGAACCCATGCCTGGGGCCTCTTGCATCAAGGTTTGGAGAAAGCGTAAGTTCTCCAGCACCTTGAAGAACATCTCTTGTGGCAGGCATAGGTGGGTTTTGCTGAATGACACCTTCATTTTCCTTTGGGAAGCCACACCTGTCCCTTTGGGGGCAGCAGGGTCCTGTACTGCTCCACAGGGCCTGCACCCCCCTGGATGGGGAGCTGTCCTTGGGCTCTCAAGGGAGAGCGGGTCCTCATAGGAATGTTGGCAAACGGGCAGCCCCCTCCCCAAAACAAAAAGAGCATGCTTGTTGGGCAGGCAGAGCTAACTGGGGACCACAACATCTGACACTGGGTAATGTGAATCTGGGGAAAAGTGAAGTTCGCAGAGAAGCCCTTGCCTAGGTCCCTCATGCTGTGAATAAGGAAGGTCAGACATGGAGATGTTGGAGAGCCAGCCTCCAGCACAGGAGATGGGACCTGTAGTTTCTCATTGGCTTCTGATACAATTTAAGAGATTCGGCCCTAATTGGTTTGTTGTTCCTCTGCCTCAGTTGCCTTATCTGCAAAGTGGTCACAATGGTTTCTGACTCAAATAAATTTTCTGAGAATAAATTAGGTCTTATCTTCAAAGTACACTGTGCCTTGAAAGTACAAAATGTAACCAGTAAACAGTTTAACTCTGGAGGGTTCACATCCGGTAAAATCAAGTAATATAAAGCCTTGAATAAAAATGAGGCTTCTCCTTCCATTCCAAATTATTTCAGCGATTGCAGGACCCCAGATGGATCTCATTCAACTCCTTGAGTAAATCAGATTGCTCTAGAAAAGCTTCCAGTGTTTGATTTCTACAAGAGGCAAATGGCTTAAGAGTGGTGGCTAAGCATGTACTAACAGACCTGGGTTTTAATTTTGGGTGTGTCACTTTCTCATGTGACCTTGAGGGAGTTGCTTAAATTCCTGGTATATTGGTTTTCTCTTCTGAAAAGGGACATGAATGCCTGTAGCTACCACAACAGTGGTGAAGACGGAAAGAGGTCAGGAAAGTAAATGCTTGGGACATTAGCTTGTACACATGAAGCTCTGAGTAAATGCCAGGCAATGAGGAAAATAACGAGGTATTGTCCTCCATATTGTCCTTCCTAGTCATGGAGGCATTTCCTGACTGGAAAAGTTCTTGGCTATATAGTGATTTTTAGTGAGGATATGCAAGGACAAGGGTGAGCTTATCAGAGATAAGCTGACTCAGGTGGGTCATCTGCCTTCCCCCTTGCTGCCCAAGGGAGGTCACACAGGACCAATTGTCACCTGCAGTGGGGTCACCCGACCTTGTGCTGCTTATGTTGAGAAAATGCTGTCCTTTCCAGTGAAGAGTTTGGCAATAGAAGGAAGGAGAAGGGAAACGAGACAGGAACAAGGATTGCCCTGTTGTTCTGCCAATTTGCCTCAGTGCCAACCCAGCATGGCAGTTCTTCCTCAGGGAGTCCTTCTCTGACTCTCCAGAGTATGCAGGTCTCCCCGTCATGGTGTCCTGTGTTTTCTTCCGAGTTCCCATCACAAAGTAATTACACACTTACTTGTGTAGTTAATTGTGTATCATGTCTCCCCAATCAGACTATGAGCTCCACAAAAGCAGAGGCTACCACTGTCTCATTTACCACTGAGTTCTTACTACCTACCCCAGTCTCTGCATATAACAGGCTCTCAATAAATGTTTGCAAAATAAATGAAAACATGAATCTGTCACAAGCTTTCTGGTTCTTTATGTGTCTGGAAATATGAAGCTGCAAGTTGCCTTCTGTTTGTGACATAACTGCCTCATTTTATCAGGTTGCCCTGGCTGGAACCTTCATTTCTCTAACCAGAATTCCTACCTGAGGCAGAGATCAAATACATAAGGATGCTTCTCATTTGGAGTGGCACGGCCTCATTCTGCCGGGGGCAGTCTTTGCCCATGTCTACAAAGTCAGTCAAGGTTTCATTCAACTCAGGCAAGATTTTGGGAGTTAAGTAAGGAGTTAGAAAAAGTCCCTAATTCCCAAAGAATTCACTTTCTAAATGGAGAACAAAAGTTAAAAAAGAAAAATTAATTTCAGGTACTGATGGGAACCATGTTGGAAGTAAAAAATGGTGATGTGACAGATGTGATAAGGAGTGAGGGATGGAAGGAGTGATATAGATTTGTGTGCTCAGGTAAGGCCTAAGGAGGTGGTGGTTGTAATAAGACCTCAGTGACAAAGGGAACTAGCCCTGTGGAGATCTGGGTGAAGAACATTCCAGGAAGAAGCAGCAGATGCCCTAGGAGACAAGCTTGGTATGTCTGAGGAACAGAAACAAGGCCACAGGACCATATGGAGCCTCCCTGGAGTGGGACAGCCGGCAGGTAGGAGCTGGAAACTGTATATTACTTCAGGTCTTCTTAAGGCATTTGCACTTGATTCTGAGCATGATGGGAAGACATGACAGGGTTCTAGCAGGGGATAATGGGTTGGTAGGAGTCAGGAGCCAGAGTAGGCATATTTTAGCAGTTCAGGTGACAAATGGAGGCCTGGGCTAGAAGAGGAGTCGTGGATATGGAACGAGGTAGGTCAACCTGCTGATGAATTGGATATGAGGGAAAAAGTGAAATCAAGGGTGAACTTGAGCACCTGGGTGAATAATGGTCGCAATTACTCTGCCGGGGGAAATCAGGAAAGAAATAGGTTCTTGGGGGAAGAAAACCCTACAAAGTTCTAAGTTTGAGACACTTATTACACAATCATTTGGAGATGTCAGGGGCAGGTGGCTACACAAGTTTTCAGCTCAGTGGAGAGGTCTAGGCCTGGAAATGGAGCTGTGGAGTCACCAGCATATAATGGCCTTACCTCTATGGTTCTGAACGGGATCACTGATGGAAAGGCTGTCGATTAATAAGGGAGGAAGGAAGGGAGGCAAACTCCTTGAATATTTAAGCCTATAACTTATGCTGATTTATTGTATTTTAGGGTCTAAATCATCCTGATAGTTTCTTCGATTCTTCCTGATAGTTTGCATTTACACCTCTGAAGAGTCACATATTTCTATTAATTCGGTATTTGGTGTAAAAATGGTTACTGTAAGCTATCCGTAATCACATTCTAGAAATCGGTTGGCGGGTAACAGATGCACACATGACCAAAGGAAATGCCAAAACCCACTTCCCATGGTTGTTCCTTTTGCTGGTACACATCTATTTTTAACACTCATTATTGCAAGGCAAAGCCCTTGTCACTTGAGGGAACTATGTTTCCCAACGGAGACCTAGGGCAACCGGACATAGAATGTGGCGTGCCCCTGTGTGCCAACATTTACTGCCGCTGATTTGGCAACAAAACTCAAACCACAAGAAAATGTAAGAATGACCTTTGATACTTGTGGAGCGTGTGTGCGCGCGTGCGCACGGGCGCGCATGCGCTCATAAGCGCATGCGCAAGGGAGGCAGTAAGTGGTTGCAGAAAACCAGTTTTATAGTTCTAAGGGTTTTCTAACATGTCAAAGTTTCGCAGAAAGCTTTGCTAATTTAGGACCTCTTTATTGATTATCAAATTTTTACTCATCTCTTTCGTAAGAGCCCATGTTCAATAAGCTCTGAGCTAAGGGGAGTTCCTTCTTCTATGACATGGTGGGTTTTGACCCAAGAACCTGAGAGAGCATCCTGGAGGATTCAAACCCTAATAGATCCCCGCTGGTTCCCTGGAGCTGTGTTTCCATGACTCCCAAATACCCAACTGAAAAGCTAATTATTGCTTAACAAATGGCTTGTACTAGCTACAAATAAAGGGTTTATTTTGGGGGGTCTAAATCAGCTATTTCACCTAAGTGGCACTGTTTAAAGGCAGCCTGTTTTGTAACCAGAAGCATTGTAGTTTCAGCTTTCCCAGAGTCCTATCAGGACTGAAAAAATGTGCTTTCTAAACCACTAAGTGCCGTATTTAACCCTTAGATGATGGAGCCAACCTTACTGTTTTCCCATTTTTGTTCAGAAGGACTTTTGGAAGGGAGCAGAGGGCTAGAGGGAGAATTCCCATCTCTCTGTATCTCCTGAGCTCCTGAATTCTCAGCCACAGAGGGCTTGGGCTTTCAATGGCACGCCTCACTCCAGCAGGCAGGATGTGGGTGAATGCGAATCTATACCGCGGTGACTCAATACGGCCCATTAAGAACTCAGTGGCCTTGGTTTTATCAGATGAGGAAGAATTGAACATCTTTCTGGCTTCTGTCACACAAAACTGTATTCCCTTTCACACTTCAGTGTTTCCGTGCTTTGTCTGACTCACTACTCCACATCCTTTCTGGCTACACTTAAAGTAGGTTCTAAAACCCCCTTTCTTCAAAGTTAGAGTTATGGTTGGGAGGAGCAATTAAACAATACTCACTGACCTTAAAAATGTGTAAATCATGAGCCCCAGCAACTGTAATTTAGGAATTTATACATAAGATAGACCTATATTGTCTGGCATTGGAACGCATCCATATTAAAATAACAAGTGACAGTACATTTATAAAATGATTTTGTTTATGTAAAAAAGTATGTAAATACATCTGCCTGTGTATTCATTAAAGCTTTCTTAGGAGAGATATAAGGGACTGATAAGCATAGTTATTTAGGGACGGAAGATGGAGGCAAATTTTTACCTCTCACTTCACATGCTTATGCCATGTTCATGGATTAATCTTTGCCATATATAAATTAAACTTAGCAAAATTTAACAGAATATTCAGGATCCACTAATGCCCCCTTACAAAACAACAGAATGAAGACAGAGTACTGAGGATATTCTAGTTTAAGTTATAAAAACCAACTCAAATTATACACAAAGGAATATTTTTATGAGAGAATCTTATCTTATGGAACCTGGTGGCAAGAAGCACAGCCTGGCCTCAGAAATACCTAAAAATGGCCAACTATTGGGAACTCAGGCCATGGCCTTTCTCCAGCTCTTTCTCTGCTTCTTTCCACATTTCTATCTCAGTTTTACTCTCCGTAGACTTGTTTTTCTACTGCCAGTCCTCATGGCAAACCTGGTGGCTCATGGCTCTCAAACTTGGACATTAGAAGACTAGTCAAGTGGAGAGACTAACTCTCTTTCCCTTAATCCTAATTTCAAACTCTTTGGCTCAGCTAGTGCCCAGTGTCCAGGCCCTTTTCCAGTCAACAGTGACCAGTGGGATGGGGTCTTGTGGTAGCAGCTGATTGCTGCAGATCCATTCAGGCTGGGGGTTAAGAAAGTTACTGTGGGAAGACAGTCCAAAAATAATTCCAAAAAAGACTATCAGATATTTTTCAAGGTCGGAGGACTGCGTCCTTAGGTTACAGATGGTGTTATTTTTAGTGCCAAGTCATTAATTCACTTTTTTTTTTTTGTCATGGCCCTGATTTACTTTCCTATGAAAGTTCACAGTGAGGAACTTGTAGTACAGAAATATTGGTTACAAAAAAAAAAAAAAACATTTTGAGGGTATAAAGTACTGACTTTAGATACATGTGGTTGCTTGGTGCCAACAGCTAATCAGATCACATAGGCTGGAGTCACTTAGAGTCACCTAGTGACTGAGATAACTCAACCTTCATATAGTGGGCAGTGTTTAAATTATGAGAAAGGAACCCTTTATATCACCAAAAGATATCCCTTCTTCTCAGCCTTCAATCAACTGACATACCAGAAAATGACTGAAGGATTACTCAAATGTATTTTTAAGATACATCAGATGTAAAATGAGAGAATGTTAAGTATCCTACATAGAAGTTGTATGTTTGTATCTCTTCACCCATCCATCCAGCTAATGTTTATGGAATATCTACTATAGGTCAAGTACTCTGCTAGGCAAGGATTAAAGGATATGATAGTACTCCTGTGCTCTCAAAACATTTAGTCTAGAAGAGGAAACATTCATGGAAATGAAAAATAGCAATTTGTGTAAATTATTATTTCCTCCACCTGGGGAAAGGTGGAAGGATGAGATTTGAATGGGGCAGAGAATACCTCTGCCTTTATGAATGGGAGAGGAAGAAAGGGTGAGTGCAGTCTCAGGGAATGTGAAGGTTCACAATTTCTTACAAATGCCCAGATGAAGGAATCGTCCTCAAATTTGGGTTTTCTGTACATCTGTCTTTGAGCTTCAAAATGGTCTGTCATTTCTACATTAAAAGAGCTTGCTCATTTAATCCCTCGGAGTACTAAGTCCCATGATGTCAATGTTCCTCTTGTTAGTGCCACACTTACTACACTTTTACCATGTGAGCATCATAGGTGCTCACTAAGTGTCTCTGAAAGAAAACTATCGTATGAGAACACACTAAGTGCCCAGATTATAAGTGTACAGCATGATGAATTTTCAACTTTTTTTTTTTTTTTTTTTTTTTGGGACAGAGAGAGACAGAGCATGAACGGGGGAGGGGCAGAGAGCGAGGGAGACACAGAATCGGAAACAGGCTCCAGGCTCCGAGCCATCAGCCCAGAGCCCGACGCGGGGCTCGAACTCACGGACCGCAAGATCGTGACCTGGCTGAAGTCGGACGCTCAACCGACTGCGCCACCCAGGCGCCCCCAGCATGATGAATTTTCATAACGGGAACACTGCCACCAAGAACAGGGAAGAATATTTTATTAGCATGCCAGAGGACACTTATAGCCCCTCTTAATCACTACCCTTCAAAGGGTAAGCACTGCCCTGACTTTAGTCACCATTGATTAGTTTTGCCAGATTTTGGACTTTATGTAGATGGAATTATATAGTATGTATTTATTGCATTTGGTCTCCTGCTCAATGTTATGCTTGAGAGATTCGTCCATATCCTTGCATTTAGTTAAAATCTGTTCATTATCTTGCTATATAGCATTACATGGATACAACACAATTTATTCATTTTCTCACTAATAGATATTTGGGTTTGGGGCTCTGAGAAGTAATGTTGTTATTAATGTTATTGACTATATTTTGGGGGGTACATGCACACATTCC
Source organism: Panthera uncia (assembly GCF_023721935.1). Taxonomy (NCBI): domain Eukaryota; kingdom Metazoa; phylum Chordata; class Mammalia; order Carnivora; family Felidae; genus Panthera; species Panthera uncia. The sequence continues at coordinate 35,444,911 of NW_026057577.1, forward strand.
TGTTGGGAATATACCTAGAAATGCGATTGGTAGGTTGTGAGTAAATTCCCAAAGTGTAGTTCAGCATTAGTAGGAGCTACCAAAGTTTACCAAATGGTTATACCAATTTACAGTTCTCTTAGCACTATATGAGTTTCAGTTTCTCTTCATGCTTGCCAGCAACATGGAATTATCAGTCACTTAAATCGTAGCCATTCTGGTGGGTCTGTATTGATATCTCATTGCAGTTTTAATTTGCATTTCTCTGATGATTAATGTTGTTGATCACCTATTCCTGCTTTTGATAATATAAATATCTTCTTTTGTGAAGTGCCCTTTACATCTTTTGCCCATTTCCCCCTTTTATTGGGTTATTGGTCCTTTTTCCCTTTCCAGGATTTCGTATGTGTTTTGGATATGAATGCTTTGTTCAAATAGTATAGGTACTGCAAATATATTCTCCCATTCTCTGGCCTGCCTTTTTGCTCTCTTAAAGACAGTTTTTGATAAATATAACTTATTTTGATGTGATCCAATTAATCAATCATTTCTTTTATAATACTTTTTTTGAAGTTTATTTATTTATTTTGAGAGAGACACAGCATGAGCAGGGAAGTGGTAGACAGTGAGGGAGACAGAGAATCCCAAGCAGGCTCCACACCATCAGCACAGAGCCCAATGTGGGGTTCGAACTCATGAAACCATAAGATCATGACCGAGCTGAAACCAAGAGTCAGATGCTTACCTGGCTAAGCTACACAGGTGCCCCCTCTTTTATGATACTTTAATGCTTTTTGCTTAAAAATCTTTGACTACCTCAAGATCATGAAGATATTCTCCACTGTTTTCTTACAGATACTTTATTGTTTTGTCTCTCAAGCTTACATTGAAAATATAACTGGATTAATTTTGTGTATGCTGTGACCCAAATTCAATATCTAACTGTCCTAGCACCATGAAAAGGCCCCTTGTCATAATTCAAGTGATTATATATGCATGGATATATCTATTCCTGTATTCTCCATTCTCTTCCACTGTTTGTCTAGCCTAACACCAACACAACAGTTTTAATTATTGTAGCTTTCCAATGAATCTTGATTTCCAACTTTGTTCTTCTTCAGTGCTACTTTGGCATTCTTTGCCTTTTACATTTCCATTTAGATTTCAGGAAATCTCTGGCAAGGAAAATCTTTTGGAATTTTGGTTGGGATTGACTACCTCAAGGCTAGCGACTGAATCAATAGATCCATTGGGAAAGAACTGACATTATTTATATTTTGAATACTCCAATCACAGAACATGGAATATCTCTTCCTTTCTGTAACATCATCTCCACTTTCTGCTAATAATGTTTTGGAGGGCTTTTTTGTGTGCAGGTTTTACACAACTTTTGTTAACTTTCTATGCTTTGGTATTTGATGTTTGGTTTGCTGCTACTGTAAATGTTATTGCTTTTTGTTTTAACCTAATGCTACATTTATTTACTATTACTGAACGGTGCAGGGCATGTGATACAGGAGTAGAGCATCTTCAATTTGTTGGAATGCTCGGCAGCTGCCCAGGTACCCTTACCTACATGGAGTGTGTATGTATATTATGGGTGATTTCCCACCAATCTTTTTTCCCCAGCTGTATTGAGGTACAATTGACAATAAAAAGCTACATGTATTTAAGGTGTACAACCTGATGACCTCTGAAATTCACCTATTTTGTGAAATATTCATTGTGAAATATTCACCTGTAGTCATAATAGCAAAGACAAAGAAACAAGCTACATGTTAATGCACAGATGAATAGATAATGAAAATGTGAGAGACACACACAATGAAATATTATTCAGCCTTAAAAAAGAAGGAAGTCCTCCTGCCACTTGTGATAACATGGATGAATGAAACTTGAGGACATTATGCTAGGTGATATAAACCACTCAGAGAAAGACAAATACTGTATGATCTCATCTGTACATAGAATCTAAATTAGTCAAATGTATAGAAATAGGGAGTAGAACAGCGGTTGCCAGGGGCTGGGGAAGGGGGAAATGGGGAAACTTTGGTCAAGATGTACACATTTTCAGCTGTGCATGATGATTAAGTTCTGGAGAACTGGTCTACAGCAATGTGAATATACTGTACTACATACTTGAAATTTGCGGAGAGAATAGATCTTAAGTATTCTCAACACAAAGAGAAAAAAAAAGGTAAATGCTATTGCTTTTTGAGTTTTCTACTTGTTTTTTGTTGGTTTAACAAATATTTAATTGAAACATCAAAACAACTCATCAATTCAATTGAGGAAAGGTGGAACCAGTTATTTGGTACAACTTAGACAAGAATCAAGTGGTTGACATTCTTTCCATCATTCTGAGAGCAGAATACAGAAAAGTAAGTATGTGAGGTGGGTATTACTCAGAAAGAGAAAGAGGTGGAACCGGGAGAAGACAGGCATCCAACCTCCCCTACAGTTCTAATTGTTAGACCAGGGGTTTTCATTTGTTGAACCATCTGGCTCACAGATGTGATTTGATTATCACATGGATTTTTAAAATAACTTGAGTCAACATGTACAATTGGGAGGTTAAAAAACTAGGGGCGCCTGGGTGGCTCAGTTGATTAAGCATCCAACTTCAGCCCAGGTCATGATCTCGCAATTAGTTCCAGCCTCGCATCAGGCTCTGGGCTGACAGCTCAGAGCCTGGAGCCTGCTTCAGATTCTGTGTCTCCCCCTCTCTCTGCCCCTTCCCCACTCACACTCTGTCTCTCTTTCTTTCAAAAAGAAATAAGCATTAAAAAGAGTTAAAAAAACATATGGCCTTCTAGATTTTCTTCAAAAATTGGAAATCTGACGTATCAGGCTTCAATTTCTGTATGGCCACAAACAGTTGAAGGTGAGCTGAGCAGAGATGTTCTGGGTCTCCAGACTTAGTGTCTTCTGAAGTGGACTCAGTTAGTTCCCAGATTAGCTTTGTTTTCAAAATTCCCTTTATATCAAAGCTGTTGAAACCTAATGCTTCTGCGTTCTCATCTCCCATGTCTCTCTTCATTCTCCTTTAAGTAGCTTTTGTCCCCAACAACTCTACTGAATTTTCTCTTTTCAATATCTTTGCCTACTGGAATTTTGCCAAATCCAGAGGCCAATTCTTTTCCTTACCTGTGGTTGGTCTCTTGCTATAGCAGTTGCCCCCAGTGCCCATGCCCTTCTTCTTGAAGCCACGATCTTGAAAGCTTTCATGACGTAAAGCTCTTCTTGTGTTCCTTCTGTCATGCAAGGTGCTCCTTAGTCTCTCACCCTTGTTTCTATTGCTCTGTCAGATTCTAAACATGTTCCACTGCTCTGTACTCATCTTTCCTGTCTTCTCTATCTACCTTCTGTCTAGATGAGCTTATCCAGGAGCACAGAGTCTTCATCATGATGACTCCTCCATCCCCAGGGGGTCATCCCCCTATGAAAATGCCTCACACAGGAAAGGAGCTTGGTAAATGTTGGTTGAATGAATAAGTGCAGACATTGGCAATGAGGGTTTCCAATGATTCTTGCTTTCCGGTATGCTCAAGCTTCCCCTATCCCTGGATTCTCACTGTTGACAAACAAGCTGATTAGATAGAATTGAGGACATAGAGCAGTAATTCAAAAATTAATTAACTGAACAAATACTCTTTGGGAATAAAGAAATGCAGAAAGTGAAAGTTTTGTGTTGTGTTTCATACATACAGTTATGCCAATTTAAAGAAATGTAAAAAAAATATGATATTACAATGCAAAAAAGGCAAATGAAATCTGGATCCTTTGCATCAGAGGTGGCTTGGTGAGTCTCCTAATGGCATTGGGATGATGTAACTTAATCAGATGTCTTCTTTCCTAACTTTTCATAGAAAGCACTCATGACATTTTTATTGTTTATCAAATTAAATTTTATTTCACTATGAATAATTGCTACACTGAAAAACAAGTTTAAATTATATCCTTTACCACTGCAAAAATTTGGAAAAAGATCTTTTGATCACTGTTGTAGTGTTGGCTCTATTGTTTATCATGTAGTTTGCTGCAGATCCCAGAATTTTATTCATTTCTGCATCAATGGTCATAAAGGACTGATTTTTACCTTTGCCAAGTGTTCCAATAAGACTCCTTTCCAAAGGTAAATAACTATATTAAAGATAAATGTCACAAGAAAGGTGTCATCTCTATGTGCATACATTAAAATACAGAGTAAACTGTGTAACCTTCACCGTAGGCATAATGCTGTGCTTCATGGTATATATTGACTGGTGTTAAAACTCAGAAGGCAGGGAAATTCTCTTTTTTCTGCCAGTCCTTCCTTAGCTGTAATTTCCTACCTGTAGGTGGACATTTTCCTTTCTGAAGATGCAAATACTCACTTTGCTAACTATGTTTAGATGAGTTGTTTTATCTCAGCCAAAAAGCTTCTTTCCATGTGTGTATGGAGCTTTCTAAACAAGATTCACACAAACCATGCCTGAATCTTTTAGAGTTGCTGAGAGAGTAAGATAAAGTCTGCTTATTTTAGGGAGCAAACCCAGCATATAAAGGAAAGGCTGCGAGGCTTTAACAAGGTTGGATGGCTACTTGCTGGATATAATCCTCTGAGCTATTTTATAAAGATGATTAATTACAGCAAGTGCCTAATCACACAAGTATTAGAGCCCAGCTGTCTGAGAGTGAAAGCTAGAGGGATATTAGTCAGCTCTAGATGAAATCTGATATCCAGGGCAAGAAATATTCTCTATCCTCTCCTCTCTCACCTTCCACCTGTGCTTTTGATCCGAAGCTCCTAATAATTCTTGCTCTCTAGGTTGTCAAGTTGCCCCCTACTCCTGGATTCTTTCTCCCTGCTGGAAAGTGAGCTCAAATCACTGCTTTATCTACATGGTAATGAGGGTATATGACATCAATTCAACAATTAATGCATTTAACAAATATTTATTGAGCAGTGGCCAGGGATAATTCTAGGCTTTGCAGACACAGAGGTGGACAAAACAGTCAAAATGCTGTTCTCCAGGAATTTACATTCTAGGGTGGAAGGAGAGGACGGTAAACAAATCAATGAACAAGACCATGTCAGTGTCAAGCACTATAGTCAAGTGTCAAGCACGATATAGGAAATAAGAGGGGTTGATATACATTGAGGGGGGCTTGGAGGAGACCTCCTAGAAGAGCTGGAGAACTTAGAATGAAAGTGCGACCAGCTACACAACATCTGTCTCCCTCCATCTCCATTTTTGGTAGCATCTCTATCTGTTCAGGACCTACCTTCCAGAAGTGTGGCTGGATTGATTGGAACTTGAATCCCTGCTTCCCACTCCTTCCTTTCCCTTTACAGGCTGTCGTCACTGAAGTCCCTCCAAGGTATTCTCACAACTGTTACTGAAGCATGCTCTTTGTGCCTAGGCACTGATCTAAGCCCTGTTCTCGAATTCTACCAACAGTAGAACATGGCATGTTCTGTTATCACTCTTGTGTTTCACTTTATGTATGGGTCCAGACACATTGCATAACTTGCTCAAGGCTCATAGCTGGTAAGTGGAGGAAAGTGCATTCTTTATCACAGGTCGGAACAGCCTTTTACACCTCACCACTTTACAGGAAGTGTGGCCCTGGTGCTCGCCCCAGGTCCCACAGCTAGATAACAATCCCTCTACCAAGTTTTGCCCTAAACTCCTACCCAACCCTCACCCCTGAAGTACTGGCAACCTTGTGCCCCACTGTTGCCTGCACACACTCTTTTCCCTATCGCCTGCACCCTTTCATTAACCTTATCTGCTTGTGTTGAGTCCCTGTAGGTGAGGCTGCCCCCCCCACCCCACCACCACCACAGGCACACCTAGTATACCTGACACCCTGCGGAGATCACCCTGGAAAACCTCTTCCTCCTCAACATGACTGCCTATTTTCAGTAATAATCATGAAATAAAATGAATAATAGTGGCCAGAAGAGAAATGCAGAAGGCAAACATTTTCCGTTATTGTGTTTTATGTAAAATAGAGTGTTATACATAAAGCAGTTAAAAATATAAAAATTATAGTATTGCAATGCACAGAAAGGTAAATGGACTAATGCATCTTTATTACATCAGTGTACTTTTTGAACAAAAGGAAAACTCATACCTACTAATGGGCCTGCCACAGAAACAAATGTAAGTATTACAGTTTGTTTCCTTGTATTACAGTCAGATATTGCATCCATCTATGGATGGATAAGCAGATCTGCCGATCTAACTTCTCTTACGGTTGATTAAAGAACACACTAGGGGTGCCTGGGTGGCGCAGTCGGTTAAGCGTCCGACTTCAGCCAGGTCCAGGTCACCATCTCGCGGTCCGTGAGTTCGAGCCCCGCGTCAGGCTTTGGGCTGATGGCTCGGAGCCTGGAGCCTGTTTCCGATCCTGTGTCTCCTTCTCTCTCTCTGCCCCTCCCCCGTTCATGCTCTGTCTCTCTCTATCCCAAAAATAAATAAAAAACGTTGAAAAAAAATTAAAAAAAAAAAAAAAAGAACACACTAAAAATTTTTAATTTTGAAAAGTTACTTTTGTATGAAACAGATATGGAGAAAAATTCTGAAACCTATTTGTCAGACATTCATAAAAATACTACTTTATCACAAACTTCAGAAATTGCAATAATGTCCATGTCTTTGTTTATTTGGGATCAGTTCTAGCAGCCTCCAAATGGTTCTCCCGTCAAATAATTTTAAATACAAAAAAAAAAAAAAATGTCATGTGTTTACAGAGACTGGCAGAGCTGAAAAAACTCAAATTGTATTTCTCTGTTTTTATGATCCCTGTATTATCATTTACAATTTTTCTAACTTCTGTTTAAACTAAGGAATATGTGGTAGCAAGAGTTTGGAGACACGCTGCTGCACTTGAAGCACATTCAAATAATTCTAAGCTGTTACAAACTTACATTAGAGGAGAATGCAGGCCATGCACCCCATGTTTATAGCAGCACTCTCCACAATAGCCAAAGTATGCAAAGAGCCCAAATGTCCATGGATGGATGAATGGATAAAGAGGATGGGGTGTATATATATATATATATATATATATATATATATATATATATATATACACACACACACACACACAATGAAGTATTACTCAGCAATCAAAAAGAATGAAATCTTGCCATTTACACCTACATGAATGGAACTAGAGGGCATCATAAGCGAAATTAGTCAGAGAAAGACAAAAATCATATGACTTCACTCATATGAGGACTTTAAGAAAGAAAACAGATGAACCTAAGGGAAGGGAAGCAAAACTAATATAAAAAAACAGGGAGAGGGACAAAACAGAAGAGACTCATAAATATGGAGAACAAACAAAATATGGAGAGGGTTCCTGGACGGGATGTGGGAGGGGGGATGGGCTAAAGGGGTAAGGGGCACTAAGGAATCTACTCCTGAAATCATTGTTGCACTATATGCTAACTAACTTGGATGTAAATTTAAAAAATAAAATTTAAATTTAAAAAAAGAAGAGAGTGCAGGTGGCAATTTTATACCTGGGAATTCTCTGAATTAGCTCCCATGTATGATACAAAGGAATTCATTAAAGATAAGAAGTCAAAGTCTGCTAATGTGAATCTTAGACATATATTATCAAAACTCGACAGTAAGTGCAACAATTGACTACAATTTAGACCAACAAGAGATTTTGGGGGGAAAGACGATTTTCTCACTGGCATTGTGTAGAATTGCCAGTGCATGGTGATAATAAAAGGCAATGAAATTTTATTTGGTTACTTTATTTTTAAATTCTCTGTAGACAGTGCTTGCTCTCCCTCCTGGTTGGTGTGTGCTGTGGGGCTGCTTCTGACGGATCTTTTCATTATGGGGCCCTGGTACCACTCTCTGCAGCACTTGGACTGGGTGAGCACTGGCCTTAAAGCTCTCTAATCCTTTTCGCTTCCCCTTTGGTTCCAGACTTTCCTCCTACCTGTGTGCCTGACACTTGCTCCAGCGATCTGCCTCCTTTCTCTGCACTCATCTCTTACCCTGGCGTCTAAGTCTAGCCATGCACAAAGACTCTCAAATCTCTGTCCATAGCCCTGCCTGGTCTTTTTCTGATTTGCTACAGTATGGCAGAATTTCCAAAGACTGATATTCCCGAGTATTGTAATCAAAAGGACTTGTAAGAATGGCGATTTTTTTCCCCCTCAGACAGTGTGGTTAGAATTACAGTCCAGCAGTAATTCTGAAAGCGCTGGGGTTTATGGGTGAAACATTCTTGAATCTGTAGGCCACTGGAATAGACAACTCAAAACTACTCAAAATACTCAGAATAGTCACAAACGAACCAAACAAGCTGAATGTGCACTGTTCTTGGCCCTGGAACGAGGGACAGTGAATAAGGGGTGGAGGTACAGCCACCCTCCTTCCCAAGAGAGCCATGCCTAATCAATCCTTCCCCAATGATTTCAGTCTTCCTCAGAAGCATTCTCAGTGCAGAATGCCTGGTATTTGCTACCCAGTGATCAGAATTAAAATAAGAGAAGTGGGGCACCTGGGTGGCTCCATTGGGTAAGTATGACTTTGACTAAGGTCATAATCTCACAGTTAGTGGGTTTGAGCCCCGTGTCAGGCTCTGTGCTGGCAGCTTAGAGCCTGGAGCCTGCTTCAGATTCTGTGTCTCACTCTCTCTCTGTCTCTCCCCTGCTCATGCTCTGACTTTCTCTCAAAAAGAAAAATAAACATTAAAGATTTAAAAAAAAAGTAAATAAAATAAGAGAAGAAAACTATCTGCAGTGGGATTAAGTGCCAGGGATATGCTAGGCACCGGGAATCTACAGGTCAATATGACTGGGTCCCCAGCCTAGAAGACCAGAAGGGAGAGACAAATGGAGAAGAGCAGTACAGCTGTGCAAATGGTAGGAAAGGAGTGTGTGCAGGGAGCAGGAGAGGCACAGAATTGCCAGTCTCACTAAAGTGGGGTTCAGGTGGGCGACATCAGAAGAGATTCAAGTGGTGGGCTAGTTGCTTCTCCTCCCAGGGCCTCTGTTTACTACTGTGTGACCTTGGACAGGTTACTTAATGTCTCTGAGCCTCCATTTCCTCACCTCTAAAATAGGGGGTGATAAAGCCACCTACTTCATAGGGCTGTTGTGAGAAGTGAATGAATTAATCTATGTAAAGTGTTTAGAGAGTGCCTGGTTATCTCCTGATGTTATCTCTTAATTCCTTTAGAGGCTAAAAGTCCAAGGACTTCTGATTTCATGGGGATGTCTAATGGTTTCACGGAGAAGCAAAGATGAACTTTGGGCCAACTCATCTCAAACTGGGTACAGAAGGTACCCCCCTGTGGCTTGCTGGAGCTGTTCTTGCTCTGCACACTGACAACCTTCCTTTTTATTTCTCTCTGGGACAGCCATTAAGTGAACACACTGGTTGTTAGTTCCAGTGGGACAGCAGGAGCTGCTGGGCAGACGGTCAATTCAGATTGTGTGGTTACTCAGGGGAGATCTGGGGCTGTGCTCACCTCTGGCAGAGGGGGAGGGGAGGTGGCTGCTGGGAACACGGAGCACGCAACTGGGAATGAGACAAGATAGGAACACAGATCGGCCAGATAGTTTTAATTATTTAGTACGTGATATATCATAGTGCAAATAAGTCTCTGTTTGGAAGGAATAAAAGAAAAGCCAAACGATCAGTGATGAAAGATGTAGCAAAAGAAAAAAAAAAAAACAGGATTAAAATATTCCTCCCTAAGACTGAGCCACAGTAGAAATGTGTTTCTGATTAGCACCCAAAGAAAACAGCCAGATGGAAAGCCAAAACTGATACTTAAGGAAGACTTTGGGTGGGGAGTTTGATTTTCAAGTCATTTGGATTGATTTGACCCATAATGTTGATTTTACTTTAGGGTGAGCAGATACTTTCCACTGGGAAGTGAGGGGAAGGATGAATCGAAGACTTGCCAGGATCATGTTCCCTGAGGGGGGAGAAGAGCAGACAGAAAAGCTATGTTTAAGAGACAGGCAGCAGAGAAAGTATGGAGGGAATACCAGGTGGCTTCAGGAAGAGGGGTGGACAAGCCCACTCCGTTCTTGGTTTCCTCCTTTAGGAGACCATCACGGAAACTGGGCTAGGACTTCAAATTAGTCTAAGTGGGCAGATGATAGAAACTGAAGATTTAGGCTCTGAAATCTACCCAGCCACCCACATTTAAAGTAAGCCCTGCCGTTTCTTTTGAAATCTGTATTATTATCTGCCTTTCAGTGAACAAACAGGCGTGTTCACAAAACACAGCCCAAGTCATTTGTATGCACAATGGGAGTGTAGTCACTTTTTTCACGTTTGGACTTTTGCTTCCCTGTCTTTCCTCTTACGTGTGTTTGTTTAGAAGTAAAAGGAGAAGAAAATTCAATGCTCACTTCAATGCAAAGACTCTGATTTCACCATTGGATCTTTTATTTTTCACCTCTGGGGCTGTCCTTCGATCTACCAGTTGAAAAATGAAATTGTACCTGTGTCTAATTGAGAACAATTTAATATGCACAAAAGGAAAGAAAAAGGGTATTATTAGGTTTCTGTATTCTCATAAAAGAACCCAGACAGGCTGATGCATATGAATTTACATCAATATACATGGTGTTTTTTTTACCTTCATTTTTTTCCTATGCTCCTCTGCATTAATAAAAGCTGACGCACACCGAGTGGATTACTGTGTCAGACACCATTCTAGGTGCCTGATAGTATCGACTGGCTCTATCTTCATAGCAACCTCAGGAACCAGGTTCTATCAACATCTCTATTTTACAGATGAGGAGACTGAGGTCTAGCAAGTTTGACTGATGAAGGTTAATGACGCAGCTAGTAAGAGAAGGAGCAATGCTCAAACTCTGGCAATCTGCCTCCAGATTCTCGCCTATTTACGCTGAACGCCTTCAGTCTTTTTATTTTATCTCTTTAACTCCACAATATACCTCAAACTAGCTCTCTTCAGTATTTCACCAGATTTTAGGAACCACAGGCACCGACACAAACGTCCTGTGAGACTCACTCCTCAAAGACTGAACTTAATCCTCCCAGAGGCAAGGCTGCTGTTCAGATTGAAGGGGAAAGATCTTCTTCTTTTTTTTAAAGTTTATTTATTTTTTTGAGGCGGGGGGAGGGGCATGGAAAGAGGGAGAGAGAATCCCAAGCCGGGGGCTGGAACTCACAAACAATGAAATCATGCCCTGAGCTGAAATGAACAGCTGGATGTTTAACTGACTGAGCCACCTAGGAGGCACCCCTGCCCCCCTGCCTTTTTTGTTTGTTTGTTTGTTTCTATTTCTCAAAAGGAGTCAAGGAGTGATTTTTATTTATTTATTTTTTTGTTAAATATAATTTATTGTCAAATTGGTTTCCACACAACACCCAGTGCTCATCCCAACAGGTGCCCTCATCAGTGCCCATCAAAAGAGTGGTTTATTTTTAACTACTGGTCTTTCGCTCTAATTATAAAGATGATTCAAACTCACAATAAAAAATTTAAACATAAAAAAAGCCATAAAATAAAATTTCCTTTTCCTATTACTTCTCAGAAGTAGCTCCTCTTTCTTACACATTTCCAGAAATTCATGTTTTTACACAAGCTGGAACATCAATTGTCTTGATTTTATTCAAAAATATTTACTGAGCATCTATGAGGTACCAGGCACTGGGGATACAGTCAGGAATAATACACAGAAAGATCCCCGCCATTATGAAACTTAAGTTTTCATGATTTTGCACCAGAGAATGACTCAGAATTCCACAAAACTTAGTTTCCCATTTTCTGAGTGTATTTATATAGAAGCCAGAGAAAATCTATGTTAATTAACTTCTCTTGTATCCCAATCTCTCAGTGAGGGAGAGGAGCTAAGAAGGACTTCAGTAACCAGCCTAAGGGCAGTCTTTCACTTTTTTCTGCAGCTGGGTCTATGTCTCTGTTTTCCTAGGAACAAAATGTCTCTTGGGCATTGAATGGGGAACAACTTTGACAACTCCCTTCATCTTTAGGAATTTATAATCTTAGGGAGGCAGTACTACTCTGGGTCACAACAATTCTGGAGGCAACTATGTTTTAATTTTTATTTCCTTTCCTTGAGTTAGGTCCTCGAACCTAACTTTCCTTGAGTTAGGTCCTCTCTCTCCACTGGATTTGTATTTAACTTAAAGATAGGCCCCACTTAAAATCTTCTCTTTGGCCTTTATCGTTCAGACATGGAGAGCCGTGAAATTTCACCAATTCTGCAGTATATCAACTGCAATGCATGAGCCGAGACCCCATGTGCACCCTCATAGCTCTGGCCGGAAAGCACACCTCCCCGAGTCCTTCCAGGCCTGCCCAGGGCAGGCACTTCGTACATGCGCCCCAATGTGACCATTTGGAAAGAAGGTCTCACTCTTTAAAATAAGAGGAGAATAAAGAAACAACTTCCAGTGGCTGTGTCAAAGGAACTTTTAAGACATTCTATTAGCTAAACCAACAGTGGCGACTTCCTGTCAGAGTGGGAGGTAAGAAGCATTTCCCAGCATTGACAACATACTTGGTTTGGTCAGACTGTTTATACAGTGTCACGATAAAGTGAGTGATAAAACAATGTGTAAAATTTCTCCCCCAACCAGAGCAGCCTGCTAGTTGTCAGGTGTTAGAAAAGGTTCTGTCAGAGACAACTTAATTCGTTTAAGATAGTTCAAAAGTGCTTCTTCAAGGGCTTTAAAGTACCTTAGAAACAGGTTGCAGTTGACAAAGAGTCGGTCTTTCTTTTCTTTTTACCCCTTGGCCGTTAATGGTTAAACCTGAGGCCTAAACAAGCCGTTGGCATTAGGGTAATGATTTCAGATTTGAGGAGTTTTCAAATCCCAAGTTTTTGATTATCTTAGATGTTCCACCCCTTCTTCTAGTGTTTCATCTTTTACGAAAATGGCCACTGAGGCTCTCGGATGTGCCACACACACTCTTTCAAATGGTGATGACCAGCTTGAGCCCCTGGGGGTGTGATCTCATCCCTTATTCATCTCTTAGGATCCTCACTTGCTATCACCGTCAGACTTCCTGATCTAACATTGCCTGGCTCCTTTCCCATCCTCTAGGAAAGGGCTGGAACAGAGATTTGCTTCCTCAAGTCTCCTGGGTGTGTCATTTCTCCTCAGAGAACACTTAAAAAGAGCATATGTTATGTTGCAGACTTCGTGTAGGAAGTACCCAGCGGATATGCTCTGCCTCTGCTGGTCAGTTGTTCCTCAATCTATTGTGGGAAGTGGAATGTTTGGTTTCACACTTTCTGCTCATTGCTTACTCAGTGTGAACCCAAATCAGTGTGGTGTCCCCACTCCAGCTTTGACCTTTCTATCCATTTAAGAGAGCAAATACTCTGACCAATCCAAAGTCAAAGCAATTAGTAGAAACAAGTATTATCTGAGTGCTGCGTGGCTGCCTTATTCCGAGATGTATGAGGATAGGTCACCTAAGATTTAAAAAACATGCTTTGAGCACCTCTGTCACACTAAGTATCAAATCTAATCATGTTCCAGTCGCCTGGGTGGCTCAGTTGGTTAAGCATCTGACTTTGGCTCAGGTCATGATCTTGCAGTCCGTGGGTTTCAGCTCCGTGTCGGACTCTGTGCTGACAGCTCAGAGCCTGGAGCCTGCTCCGGATTCCGTGTCTCCCTCTCTCTCTGCCCCTCCCCTGCTCACACTCTTGTCTCTCTCTGAAAACTAAATAAATACTAAAAAAAATTTTAAATCTAATCATGCCCTTTCTTTATTTAGAACCCATTAGTAGCCTCACATTGTATTCAGAGTTTAATTTAAACTTTGTGCCAATGACTCCCACAGGCCTACATTATCTGGCTTTTCAAAAACAACCGTAAGGAAATAGGGAAATACAACAACCTGCACGTGTTTATGATGACCTGCATGTATTTAAAATATACAACTTGATCCTCTTTGATCATGTCAGAATTGTCACATTGTATACCATCACCAAAATCAAGAAAATAAATAAAGAATGTATCTGTCACTTCCTTTTTCAGGCTCCTTGAAAATCCATGTCTCCTTTTACACCTCGCGCTCAAGCAACCGCTGTTTTGCTTTCTGTCAGTACATGCTGGTTTGCATTTTCCTGAATTTAATGTAAAAATATATACTTTTTTGCCTGCCTTGTTTGTGCATAATGATTGTGAAATTCATCCATTGCATGTATCAATAGTTTATTCCTTTTTACTGCTTTTTAGTAAATTATCACTACTATACTATTCTCTTGTGTGGATGTGCCATAATTTATTTATCCATTCACCTGTTGATGGACATTTGGATTGTTTCTAGTTTTTGGCTCTTCCAAACAAAGTTTAATCTAAAGTATTTTGGGTGCCTGGGTGGCTCAGTTGGTTAAGTGTCTGACTCTTGATTTTGGCTCACATTATGATATCGTGGTTTGTGGGTTCGAGCCCCTTATCAGGCTCTGCACTGGCAGCATGGAACCTGCTCGCTCCCTCTATCTCTGCCCCTTCCTTGCTTGTTCTCTCTCAAAATAAACAGACATTTTTTAAAAAGTAAAGACTGGCAATGAAACAAGTCATATAGTGTGATAAGCACTATGATAGGTGTCTTCTGGTGGTCTGAAAGAATCTAACAGGGCATATACTGTGCCTACTGTATTTAATTGGTGACATAGAGAGTAATTAGGAGACAGACAGGGAAGCAGAAGCAGTGGGGAATGAAACAGAGGTGCAGATTCTAGGGAGACATCCTGGTAAGTTGGAGAACAGTCTGGAAGGAGGCCTGTGATCTCATCTCAGCACAGATGAGGCATGGCCAGGAGCCCTGGATCATGTAATGGAGAATCCATGCCAGCCTTTTTTTCTAATGCTCTTCATTACATTGCTGAGTGATTTCTCCCTGCCAAGGTGGTAACTAAGGTGATATAAATGTTGGTAGACTGGAGGTCTACAAGGATTCTGTGGAGAAATCATATTTCATTTATGCCTTATATATGTGAAGTAATTTATTTTATACAGCTGATATCACGTTACTCTATATAAAATGAATCTGGCCCTTGCAAGGACAACCAATACAGTCACAACGAACTTCTGACTTAATTGAAGTTGGTATGGGTGGTGATGAAATAAATGAAAGAAAATCTCAGATCATCGACAGACCCAGAAAGCTGGAGGGATCAAAGCTTGATGGTGACAACAGCCAATGTCAGAAGACCTTTGGGGACTTTTCACGTGCTCCACCTAACATCCACTCCTTCCTTCTTTCTTGTTAACAAGACTCCAGCTGTATTCGGGGATCCACCCTCCTCCTCATTGGCATGACTCCAGGGGAGAGTGACTCCATCCCAAAGCTGAAGATGGGTCTGATTAGACTAAAGGAATCAGAGCAGCCCCATGCCACTTGCCAACAAGTGGTATAGATACCGCCCTGGCCACAGAGACATGACAGGAAATCTGCTGGGGGAGCTTCTGCAAAGGTTTCCTTTCTTTTACAGAGGATCCCACAAAAGAATGGATTTCTTCTTCCTCTGGGTCTTATTGTCATTGGATAATGGTTGCTGAACTGCTGCTGCCACGTAATGACCATGGGGGGTGGGGTGGGGAGATGGCCAGAGCACGCTTGGGGGATGGCAGAGCAGAGAGACCAAAGGATCTGGGACCTTTATGACTTCCCCAAACCTCAGACTCACTCAGTTCTGGAGCTGCCCGCTGAAGTTCTCAATATGTGAGATAATAAGTTTCCTCATGTCTTAAGCCATTTTGAGCTTGGGTTTGTTGGACCAGGGGCATCCTAACTGAAGACTCAATCTGTCCATCCATTCAGGCATTCAACACACACTTTCTTGGTGGTGACTCTGGGTCAGGCACTCTACTACATTCTGGGTATGGAAATTTCAAACAATGAAGTCAGATATGTATATTATGTACTTTGTTTAGGCTGATGAAATATGAGAAGAAATGGCACATGTCACTTCTGGGAAGGGACTTTTAGAACCAATGAGGGAAAGAAATGTTGTCGTGTTTCCTTCCCTCTCTCATGATGATGAGGAATTAGGTGTTGAGAAAGAACTTCCATTCAACCGGCTCTCCAGTGACTAGGTTGAGCAAGATTCTACCCCCTCCTCTCCCACACTGGACATAGAGTGAGATAAAAAAAAAAATACAGGCTGTTTAAACCACCGAGAATTTGGGATTGTTCATCATCATGCAAACCCAGCCCATCCTAGCTGACAAGCATGGAAAGTGCTTAGTGCAGGGCCTGGTGTTCAGGGCATGAAAACCTGCTGTTTTTGTTGTTGTTATTTGTTGGCACTTACCCAGAGTAGTGAACAAAGGCCAGCACATACCTGGAAATGTACTCAGAAAGCAACTATTTAAAACCTAATTATTTATAGGCTTATCAGTAACAGGGTATCAGCTACATAAATAGTGTGTAAGTTAACTACCAAAATACATGACTGTACTCAGTTCAGTGTTCTGTACCTAAACACCCTAAGATCGCAAACATCTTTGGACACTGATAAATATGAACTTTTACTTTTAAGGTTATAAAGTGAATTGTATAGCAGGATTAATTAGAAATCTGACCTACTTATGGTAAAAAAAAAAAAAAAGATGTGAGAGAATTGGTGTAATACTGAAAAATGTCACGTTACTGAGGCTATTTCAAAATTATAGTGTCCAGCTCGGTAGAGTTTCATAGCACTCGGTGGTGCTACCATATATGGGACATGGTACGGTGCCCTCTTTCGGAGGAATTTTGGTCATTAGATTATCCTGGGAAGAGGAACCAGGATGGCTAATGTTCAGAAGCTGTCCTATGAAGGCCCTCAGTAGAGGCAGGTCAGGTGCCTGCCTGGAGGGGGGCACATCAACTGTCTTCGAATATTTGAAGAGAAGCATGCTTCGCCTGGGTAGGCCCAGAAGGCAAAACCAGGACCAAAGTTGGAAGTGTTAGAGACACTGAGCTCAGCCCAATACAAGAAAGAATAATGATTTTATAACCATATCTGCGTAACTGCAGAAGGGGCGAGATCTTGAAATAGTGAGCTGTCAATCATAATGTTTCAAAAGAGGATGAAAAACCTGTGTGTATACACAATGCATTTCACACTTACTGAGGATCTACTGAATACCAGGTGACAGGAAAGGAATATGAAATTAATGTGATATGATGCCTGACCACAGGGTATTTACAGTCTGTGATCTGTAAACAGCAGGGAAATAGATAATTATTTTGTGCACTGTAGAGTTTGTGCAAACTTGTATATAGACAATGCTCTGCTTTGGATAATCAGGAAACACTGCACATAAGTTATACTTGCTGTATCTTGAATAATGGTTCAGAGTATTACATAGGAGTGAAATATCAATGTGGAGCAAACTCACTGATTAATTTGAAGTTCCTCAAATTCTTCAGAACTTATTCCATCCTATAAAGGCAAGACAAGCACAATGGTGATCTAACGGAATAAGGCACATTTAAAATATGTACATGGGGGCACGTGGGTGACTCATTCAGTTTGTCTGACTCTTGCTTTCACCTCAGATCATGATCCCAGTGTCATGGAATCGAGCCCCATGTCGGACTCGGCTCTGAATGTGGAGCCTGCCTGGGTCTCTCTCTCTCTCTCTCCCTCTGCCCCTCTCTCCTACTCATGTGCTCTCTCTTTCTATGATAAAATTTTTTAAAAAATTAGAAAAAATAAAATATGTACATGAACCCAGGGACATTTTTTTAATGTTTATTTTTTTATTTAGAGAGAGAGAGCATGCACATGTACGTGAGAGCAAGCGGGAGGGAAAGAGAGAGAGGGGGAGAGAGAAAGTCCTAAGCAGGCTCTGTGCTATCAGCACAGAGCCTGACAGGGGGCTCAATCTCAAGAAGCATGAGATCTTGACCTGAGCCAAAATCAAGAACTGAATGCTGAACTTAATGAGCCAGTCAGGCGTCCCTCAGGGACCTTTTTAAAGCAAATACACACATACATGCATACATACATACATACATACATACATACAAGAAGCATTTTGCCTTATTTGGATGGATGGTGCTATGACTCCAGGCTCACTGGGGGGAGTGAATGGTTCCAGAGCTCTTGAAAACTCTCAGGTATCAGCTTGGAATGGGATCCAGAAGACAAGAATGCCGGTCGGCAGGCAAAAGGCATACTTCCCCTCCTGCTTTGTTTTCAGCTGGAGAGTTTACCCCTCTTGAAGCAGCTAGCCAAACAGTTCATGTGGATTGTAAAACTCTTCAAGAGCAGGAAGAGAATCTGGGCTCATTTGATGGTGGAGCTTTACTGTGAGGCTTGAGTTCAATCAGATTTCCTTGGAAATGTACCTGGGAAAGATGGCTGAGTTTTGTTAAAGGGATCAGTTTTATTTTGCTCTTCCCAAAGGATGTGGAAGACTGAAGTAGCCAGAGGGGATGACACAGAGAAGGAGTGGCCATCTGTATAACTCTGCAACAACTGAGATAAGGAGCAGCAAGCCACTAAAAGCAACAATTCCTTTCTCAAACTTCAATTCAGGATCAATACAAAAAGGGTTACACCCTAATAATGTCAAGAAGATACATGGTAAGGAGTAGCAGAGTGATAAACCTGAGAAGCTGTGATAAAGTAGTCGTAGGTTCAAACCCTATGGCTTCTGCTTTCCAGCTATATGACCTTGGGTGAGTCAGCTAACCTCTCTGAGCATCACCGATCTCATTCACAGAGGCAATGCAAGCATGGATCATGCAGGGGGGTCGCAGGGATTAGAGACCATGAAGCAAAATCTATTTCAGTGTGGTAGCACGGTACTAGCCTTGTAGTAGGCACTCATCAACCAAACCCATCTTTGTTATTTTATTCTCAGGAGACATATAAGCAAAAATGGAGTTAGCTGTTAGTTTGGCTTTCCTGGACTTTGGGTTTGAAATCAGTTCAACAAATCTGAACATTTACCCTGTGCAAGGCACTGATTTAGTGCTGGGGACACGGTGGGAAACAGTGCAAAACAGTCCTGTCTTCCTTCATGGAATTACAATCTAGAAGGAAGATACAGATTTATGTTACATATAAGTAACATATATGTCACATATAACTAAACAAATACATATGAAATTTATAGATAAAGATTAGGGCAATGAAAGAATGAAAACAAAACAAAACAGGGGCTGCAATATGCTTGTGCCCTGAGAACACTGGTTGAGCTTACAACATCTGGGGAGAGAAGCCAATTCTTGGAGGCTGACGTGTCGTGTATGCTGAGCCTCATATCAACCGCTGACTTTGTATCCCACATAGCTATTCATAATGTCTTAATGAAGTCAGGTTCCAGACAAATTGGTTCATTCATTTCAAAGGGATTTATTTTAGGACCCCCACACTTCTTCTGGTCTCGGGTAAGTTGTATTACTCATTCATGAAGTATTTTGGCAGAACCTTCAACTGATGTGTATTTTTAGTACTGGGTTTATGTGTAAGAAAAATACATATGGAGGGGCTGGATGAATAATGGGAGAGGAAAATAAAATAGCAAACCACGTTTCTCAAGTGTCAGCTTGGTACTAATGAAATAGAAAGTATTGGGTGATTTATAGAGTATGTGGGGCTAAAAACAATCATAGGCAAAATACCAAATTACTCAAAGTCTCACAAGTGAGGGTGTCCATCATAAAAGAAGCTGAACTGACAAAGAGATTAAGAAGGGGTGGGAAGACAGAGACAGACACTGACACAAAAAGGCAAGCTTTTAGGAGAATTTTCGATTCCACTGTAATGACCAAAAACATGTTTTGTAAGAGTTTTCAAGAGCTTCCCTTGCTAGGTGCAGATGAGCAATGTAGCCTCTAAGCAAAGAGAGAAATCATGACTTGGATCTGAATTTTTGGTTAGATCCTGAAAATGTGCACTTGGATTAAAAAAATGGTAAGAGGAGTTTTCAACAAGAGAAGTAGCTGATAAACACCATCATGAAACACTTAGAGGTCTCCATATAAATGTCTGAAAAGAAGAGGGTGAGCCTTTAATAAAGGCCCCATTTCATGATGTCCAAGCTGTTAATTGCATATACTTTATACACACATCACTTTTAACACAGTTTATGTCATTAATTGAAAGCCAGTCTGGGTAAATCTCCAAGATCTAATTCAGATTCTTTCCTATCATCCATAGCTGAGCCCAAGATTCAAGCTAGCTTATCGTTTATTTCTTCTGTACACTCTTAAGCCTTAAATTTACCTTTTATTTTCAGTTTATGATATTTCTCTCCTCTGAAATAAATCTCCCAATCTACCTCCTTGCTTCTTTCTATCCTTCCAGATCCAGCTCAAATATTTCTCTCAGTGAACCCCTTCTGTTTTAAAAATTTTTTTTAATGTTTATTTGTTTTTGAGAGAGACAGAGCATGAGCAGGGGAGGGGCAGAGAGAGAGGGAGACACGGAATCCGAAACAGGCTCCAGGCTCTGAGCTGTTAGCACAGAGCCCGACACGGGGCTCGAACTCACAAACCGTGAGATCATGACCTGAGCCGAAGTCGGATGCTTAACCGAGTGAGCCACCCAGGTGCCCCATTGTGAGCCCCTTCTTAAACAGAATCAGACATACCTTGGTCTGATTTCCTGCAGCATTTGATACATGTGTTTATGGTCCTTTCATGCATCACGGTCAGGATTATCACGTATTGTGTGTCTACTATGTACTGGACAGTGTTAACCATCTTACATAAATGTCTTCATTTAACACTTGCTATAGCTTCAAGATATAGGCATTATTATTCCAATTTACTGATGAGGTTAAGAAACTTGCTTCATTACATCCAGCTAATAGGAGATAGCACCAGGATGTGAACTCAGTCTCCTTATTTTAGAGCCCATGTTCTTAAGTGCGAGCTCTGTGCTTTCTCATACAACACTGTTTCATTTTTCTGGTGTAGCAGTTTACTTGTGTTCATGTCTGTTTCCCTACCTAGATGACAAGCATATACAAATCATGTGGAAGGAATGGGTGGATAAGAGGACAGGCAGAGAGTTCATCGACTGGTTCTATTCATGGTCCAGGAGGCACAAGTGTCAGAGTAGGCAAGGTTGGCTACTGGAAGCTTATTTGAAGGAAAAGGCCAGAGACAGAGTTGGTAACAGGAGCCAAGGATCAGAGATGAGGAAAATCATTCAAGAGCAACAGTAGTTACATAGAAAGCAATGGTAAAGCAAGTTCTCATTCAGGGCAAATTTTAATTGGTACAATGCTTTTGTTGTTGCTGTTTTTAAAGTTTATTTATTTGAGAGAGAGAGAGAGAGAGAGAGAGAGAGAGAGAGAGAGAGAGAACGAACCAGCAGGGGAGAGGCAGAGACAGAGGGAGGGAGGGGGAATTCGAAGCAGGCCCTGCACTATTAGCACAGAGACAGATGCAGGGCTTAAACTCACAAACGGTGAGATCATGACCTGAGCCAAAATCCAGAATCAGATGCTTAACCAAGCCACGCTGGTGCCCCATAATTGGATACAATGTTTAATTAGGAACACAAAATAAAGGATATTCTTTTCCATTGAGTATTAATAGCATCTGGCCAAGTATGATAAACTTCTTTGATTTTCTGGCCACATAAACCTCAGAATAAGTTTCTAAACTCTTGTATCATATCAGTCTCTCCTCATTTAAGACTTGCATCCATTTATATTACAATCTTTATTCTATGTATTATTTAAGAGTTCGTCACTCCTTGCTGGATATCTTATTCATCTTTGTAGCAGAATGTTTAGTATCATAAGCATTGGACTATGAAAGGTGGGCCAATACGTAAATGAAATTGAAGGAAGCAAGAGTGTTTTCTACAATATGATTTGTAAAATGATTGACTCTATAAAACATTTATGATTTCTGCAGACAAAACTTTCTTTCTAAAGATGAAAAGATTCATTCAAATGCAGACAGTCACAGAGAATTTCAGAGATAGTAGATCATAACTATGTTTTTCTCTCCCTCCATTCTGGAATGGGAGAAATACAAATACTTTCAATGACCACTTTGAATATCTACCCTCGAAGACTTGAAATACTTTGAAGGTAATATCTACTGTAAAATTAAACAAAATACAGTTTTCATCCCTGAAATAAGTTTTTGACTACTAAAATCAGTACCATGTGATTAACAATAGATCATTTGGTCATATATTCTTTCACTCATGCAATGGATATATATACTATTTTTTTTAATTAATTAATTTGTTTTGAAAGAGAAGGAGAGAACAAGTGGGGAGACAAAGAGAGACAGGGAGAGAGATAGAATCCCAAGCAGGCTCTGCAGTGTCAGCACTGAACCCAACGCAGGGCTTAAACTCACAAACCATGAGATCATGACCTGAGCCGAAGTAAGAGTCAGACACTTAACCAACTGAGTCACCCACATGCCCCACAATGGATATGTATTAACGTCTTTCATGTGTGAGGCTCTGATGCTAGCCACTAGGGATATAACTAGGAGCCTTAAGAGATAGTCACTGCCTTCTTGTTGTTTATTATCAAGTCATCAAGGAATTTAAAAATACCAAAAATTACACCTATGATGATTGCTTCAAATAGAGATATGTGGGGCAAGAACAGCCAATTATAGGGGGGAAAGTGTGGTAGAGGCTGATTCTGGATACATGAGGATGGGTTTATCTCACTGGGTATAAGACCACATTATGTATTCATGTCTTTATCCCGAGAGCAATGGGAATATTTTAGGCACAGAGTCAATATAATTAGCTTGTGCTTTCAAAAGACCACTTTGCTCATGGTGTGGAGAATGGAATGGATGAGGCAAGAGAAGATGTACAGACACCATTCGGATGGTTTTTGCATTGATCTAAGTGAAAATAGTCACTTGAACCAGGTTTAGAGTCTCAGGAAGCTGGAAACAGTGATTTCACTGTTCTGATTTCGAATAGAAGCCCATGAATTTAGCTAAATCTACTGAGGCTACTCGTTAGCGGGTAGAGAGAAACAGTAGCTGTGCCTCTTGGAAGGAAAATACTACCTCTTGGCTTCTAGTTTAGGTATTTAAATTTAGACATTTGATAGAATCAAGATCATCCAGTTTGAGGAAATAAACACATATTTGAGATAATCAGGGACCAAAGGAATGATTAAAAAGATACAAAGTAGAGAATCTGGTTTTTTTCCATCTTCAGTATTGTTTAGTCACAATTCCTCATTAAAAAGAGCAAGCTCTCCTCTCCCCCCCCCACCCCGCCCCTTACTCTTCAAAAAAGAGTTTGAGACATTTAATAGGTTAAATTAGTCCATTTACTCATCCATTAAAAATTTCTTTTTTACAACTAAACTTTGCCCAAGGCACAGGATTAACTAATGATTTGACTAGGGGCAAGTTTTATTTGATCTTTGCATACCCAGAGCCTAGAACCATGCCTGTTTTTCTTTTTTTTTTACATGAATGTATAAGGAGGAAAAAACAAAAGCTCATTAACTGAAGGGGGACTTCATATTAGTGGGGGAAAAAATAAAAAGATTTTATAACAATGCTGCATGGAAATGGAAAAACGTAAGGTAGATTTTGAATCTTCTCTACTCCCATTTGCAATTTGACTGTCTGATTTGTAATTTACATTTGTTTATAGTTGTCTTTATGCCAAGATTGGTTTCTTTCCATCTGCATGTACAAATGTAATAAATTAAGTAGTTATTGGTGCTGTGGTTATCTGTGGTATTTCCAGAGGTCTATAGTGCAACCATGAAAATAAACACTGAACTTTTTCTAAAAATTCTTGCATACTGGGAATCGGATGGTGGGTCCCAGAGAAATGTGATACACTGACTTGTTATTTTCCCCTCTCAGGTTTGATTCCACAGGGCAGCATTGCTCTGGGGAAGCACCCTGAGTCCCGGTTACCAACACATATTTTCTGAGTCTAGAGAGCTGAGTGTGCAGGGAAATGAGGGCTTGTAAAGATGTCTACAAGGAGGGAGGGAGGACACTGATTAATGTGTACTGGCCAGAATCAGTGTTTTGAGCCTAGTGGCTTTGGGGAGCTATTCACAGGGTGGTGGATGTTTTCTTCTACTTTATAGCTACTGGAAGGCCAAGGGAACTGGCTCAAGGTCACAGAAAAAGTGAATCAAGGTTCAGGCTAGTTCTCAATCTATGAGTGCCAAACCATTCTCTCCTTTTTATTGGTGAAGCTATAGACTGAATTACCTTTGTTCTACAGACCAGCTCCTCTCCTGTATTAACTCTCTCAGTTAGAGGCACTATCTATCATTCATCCTGTTGGCCAAGCTAAAACCTCTTGTGCTCAATCTCAAAAGATTTCAGTCTCTGGCAGGTGTCAAAGATACACGATGCGGCCAAGAATAAGGCAGATGGGTATAAAGGGAATGTGAATGACTGCAGGACTTCAAATGTGAATTTTAATTAATTAATTAGTTAATTAATTAAAATACACACACAAGTCCAAACTTCTCTGGTCTCAAGGTCATCTTCAACTTCTCTTTTTCCCTAAGCCCCACACCTTAAAGTTTAGTCTGGGCTAGTGAGCCTACCTTTGACATGACTATTATATCTTGCTCCTTTTCTTACTTGCTATGATCACTGCTCAGGTTCAGGGTCTCATCTTTCCTCTCCCCCCCACCTCTCCTTCTACCCTATCTCCAGTTTAGCTGCTCTACTCTCCCTGCATCTCTCCACTGAAAAGTCAACAAAATTATCCCACTAAAGCTCAAATGTGACTTTGTTTTTCCATTGTCTAAGAACTTTGATGGTTTCCCCTAGCCTGTAGGGTAATATGGAACTTAGCATGGCTAAGCTGATCTAATTCTGACGCGAGAATAGCCTCGTCTACCACCACTCTTCCGCTCTTGTCCTGTGCTCCAAAACATCAAAACTACTTGCTAGTCTCTAAATGTGCCCCATAGTATCATTCCTCATTTAGTGTCGAGGATGAGTTTCTGGAAATGGAAATGCTACTTGAACCATCCGCACACGCGGTCGTTTCAATATGGTCTCCCCAGAGAGGTATGTCTGGCATCATGCACTGGCAGTGACTCCTCAGATTTTCTCAAAAGCTTTGAAGCACGACATCCCTCTGGCCATAGTTTCTCCTAGGCCATGGGTCACACAATTATTGGTCAATCATCCCAAGCCACAGTTATACTATGATTAGTTTTATAACATTTAAGAGATGATCTATATAGTTTGTGCCCTTGACCAGTTCTTGATGTGACTCAAGAAGTGAAGTTCACCTTTTAAGATCTTACATGGTACTCTTTCTTTGTTTTCTTGGACAGCTTCAGGAATAATAATACTGCATGTCTTTCAATGGTCATAATGGGCCAAACCTGCATCATAGATCACAACATAAATGACCAAAGGAAAGGTCACAGAAACTACATATATATACATACATATATATATATGTATATATATATAGTTCATATATATATATGTGTGTGTGTGTGTACACACACACAGACACATACACACGTATACATACAGTATGGCAAAGAACTGCATAAATGAGGATGTGCGCATGCATTTTGCACACTATTCCCTAGTCTTAGGTGCCCCCTTCTCTTTTCTCCACTTGGTGAATTCCTACTTATGTTAAGACCCTGTTTAACTGTGACCTACATCTTTATTTATTTTATGGTGTGTGCCATGGGCCAACAGCACTGGCATCTCCTTGGAGCCTGCTGTAAATACAGAATTTCAGGTCCTACCCTGGATCCACTGAATCCTAAGCCTGCATTTTAACAAAATCCCATTAAAGCCTGACAAGCACTGGAGCTTCCCTGAGCCCCTCCAGCAAAACACAAGGCTCTAATTACACACCTGGCATTGAGTCTTTATCACATTGTATCATGATTAGTTGCTTGTATGAACCTATAACTGGAGAAAACCCTTGATGATGTTTGCTGAAACATGTTAGGACCTATTAATCCAGAGTTCTGTTATTTATTATGATGTCTGTAATAATATACTCTAGATTTGTTGACCCATTTTCCTTTTTTCCTTTAGAGGTCTAAAATGCTAAAACCCTGGTTTTCTAGCCTCCCTTCCAGCCAGATATGGCCATGTGACAGTTCTGGCAATGAGACGTAACCAGAAGTCTGCTTGAACTTTCTCTTCTTTTGCCTGAGACACGGATACAATGTGGGAGGTACAGCTCTGTTGCTATCACGAGGCCAAAAGGCAAAAGCCAAGGATGGTGGATGAGGAAGACAGAAAAATCTAAATCCTTGAAGGAAAACTTCTGACTGCAAATTGCTTCTCTGTGAATGGAGATGAGAGATAAACATATCTTTATGTGTTTAAATGATGATCAGTTTGCTATCAGTTGAGCTGAACACATTTCCTACCAATCCAGTGTCTAATCATTCAGACAGGCAGATCAAATTTGCATTTGCTCTCTTTACTAATCCTGGCAGAGGTTCCTCAGGGTGGAATAGAATGAGGTGTTACCAATGGCTTTTTGGTTGTTCCTTTTTTGCAAAAATTCTATTTCCCTAAGTAATTGATTTAGAATAACATTTACTAACAACATTCTACAATAAGAAATAGGGACATGGGAAATATAAAATTTACATTACTGGAAGTTTTGGTGAATATGTAAATCATGGACTATCAAAGAAATTAGTTAAATCTGGTCAGTATCAGAACACAAACCTCTCCCTTTGCTGTTCTTATCTTTTATTTCTTTCTCTTTTTTTTTTTTAAGTTTTTATTTTTATTTACTTTGAGAAAGATAGAGAGCTAGCAGGGGAGAGGCAGAGAGAGAGGGAGACAGAATCCCAAGAGTCCCAATGCGGGGTTCGAACTCATGAACTATGAGATCATGACCCGAGCCAAAGTTAAGAGTCGGATGCTTAACCTACTAAGCCACCCAGGTGCCCTTCCCTTTGTCCTTCTTGATACTTATTCTATTACAAAAATGGAGAGGGACAGCCACATGAGGAGGTTTTAAAAAATTGGCAATTATGATTGCTTTAACGGGAGCTTTGTGCAAACATCTCTGAGTTACATTTAAATCCAGCCATACTGCCTGACTTGCATGGTATGGGGATGCCTTAGGTCATTACAGTCTCAATATTTCCCATACGTTATTTATGCACAGGTTACATTTCACTGGAAAACACTGTGATGGCCAAATGGGAAAGCTGGAGTGGAATTTGCAGAATTAGCCTGGGTGATATCTTGCTCCCCAAACTACCCCATTAGCTCTCAGTGATATTTTGCCCCCACTTCACATCTCTGTCTCTGTTGGGATATGGCAGCTGTTTCATGGCCCATCACTGTCAAAATACCCTTAGAATCCAAATCATGCAAGTTGAGCAGCGCTGGAAACTTTATCCATCTATTTCTTGGTGCACATGGCCTCTGATCTACAATCTGTTGTCTCCTGTAGTCTATCAGTTTACCCTTTGTTCTTCTGTACTTGCGCCCTATCCTACCTAGAAGAGCCACATTCTCAGACTGTTCCAGATGTGTGCTATATTTAAAAAATAGTGAGAAGAGACAGGGGCACAATGAGCGCAAAGTCACAGTAAACCTGTCTGAAATAATCTCCTTAAGCACATTCCTTTGAACACTCTCAATGTGAAAGCTTTGTCCTCTGAGGTTGAGTTTGAAAACCTGACAAAAGACATGTGTGATTTGGCTTTTTGGAAAGAATGATCCAAAGAAGGAAACAAATAAAGAAACAAGATCCACTCTGGACCTAGTCTCTGAAGACACTTTCAAAAGAGAAGGGTTGGTCTGCTTAACAAAAGAATCATCACTAGAACAAGGGCCCCCTGAAAACACATAAGGAGTGACGTTGTGTGGTATTCCTTCATCAGTTTCAGTCCTTGGTCCTTTGATTCTCAAACATCAGCTGGCATCCAAATCAATGGGGGTGAGGAGGGTTTGTTGAAGCATACATTGTGAGCTCCACCCCCAGTTTCTAATTCAATGGGGGGTGGGGCCAAGAGACTGGATAATTTGCATTTCTATCCCATTTCCCAGCTGATGCTGATGTTGTTGGTCCAGGACCATACTTCAGCCACTTCTTGAGTCAAATATTATACTTTGATCCCATCAAGCCAGCTAACTACTTGGCTGTCAATCCTGAGAGTTTTTTTTTTTTTTTTTTTTTTTTAAGCAGTCTGACTCCGCTCATACAACTTTTCCTGACTCCTATCCTCAATTATCCCAACCTCTCTTATTTTATGATGACACGGTTTCTAATGCATACTGGATCTGGGTGCATCAATATGCAAGGCAAGTTAGAGAACAGGCTAGCAAGACAGCATTGTTGCCAGAGACCTTAGGGGAGATGTGGTGGACAGGATGTGGCAACATAATTGCCACAAGCAATTATAACAATTACAGCATGTGACAGACAATCACCCATTCTGCACCTTGTCAATGAGCTCAGGAACCGATTTCATTTGCTTTCAGCATTTAATATTTTTACATTTGTAGCTTCTGGAAGGAGCCACAGTTTGTCACGTTTTCCCGTTTGTGTGGCCAGGTGTTCCAGGGAGGTATTTTCCCCAGCTTTCATTTTATCTCCTCCCTACTTGGGTACACAACAGGTGAGCTCCTGCTGCCCATTCAGGATTCCTACTCGAGACTCCTGGGCGATTTTCAACTCGTTCCCCACTTCCATTTGATCAGAAAAGAAATATCCTAGTAATTCCAGAGTACCTACTAGCCACGTTATTAATTCCTGTAGTTTTTAGCCACATATTACCTAATATGGATCACCTTTGTCCCTTTGATAAATCCTTAATTATTCAGACTTCTTAATATTCTGTATTTCCTTGGGGCGCCTGGGTGGCTCAGTTGGTTACATGTCTGACTTTGGCTCAGCTCACGATCTCAGATTGTAAGTTCAAGCCCCACATCGGGCTCTGCACTGAGAACTCAGAGCCTGGAGCCTGCTTTGGATTCCATGTCTCCCTCTCTGCTCCTCCTCCATTCGTGCTCTGTTTCTCTCTCTCTCTCAAAAAGAGATAAACATTAAAAAATTTTTTAAAATATTCTGTATTTCCTTTCCAAAAAAAAAAAAAAAAAGGAAATGTGGTGCTCAGAGGAAAGCCAGGCTGGCTGTCTTTTCCCACAGAGCAGCACCACCTGGCCTCTGTTTTAACCCCATCTGGTGCCCTTCACCACCCCACTCACATTTGTCAGGCAGAGGGCCAGACATCATGTGGGACAAGCACAGGGCTGAAATGTATGCTGTGCCTTTAGAGAAGGTATACAGTGAAAGACAACATCTAGTAGAAATGTCTACGCCTGGGGCCCCTGGGAGGTTCAGTCTGTTAGGCATCCGGCTCTTGATTTGGGCTCAGGTCATGATCTCATGATTCATGGGATTGAGCCCTGCATCAGGCTCTGCACTGACAGGACAGAGCCTGCCTGGAGCTCTCTCTCCCTGTCTCTCTGCAACCTCCCCAACTCTGTCTCTCTCTCTCTCAAAATAAAGAAACATTAAAAAAAGAAAGAAAGAAATGTCTACTCCTTTTCCCTTCCTCCTCTTGCTCCCCTTCAAATCCCTTCCTAAGATAACGGTTGGGGAGGGCGGAGGGTAGAGCCACCAGAACATTGGTAACTCCCCATATACAAAGCCACCTGCCTCCATTAGGAAGACACTGGGACCAGAAAACAATGCCTGTTTACAGAGATTTATAATCAAAAGACGGAGAAAATGACCCTTATCTGACAGTTTCTTTCCTTTTGTCCTTGCTGGTCAGGGCATTTAAGAGGCAGAACTCATTCATCTTGGTGTGGGGACTCAGTGTGTGTGTTTAGCGCTCTGAAGAGCATTAGACAACCATGGGATTTATAAATATTTGCGTTCCATAATTGTCCTTGGGCAGGATCTGTTGGGTCGAGTTACCCTAGGGCCACCTTCCCCCTCTCCTCGGTGAGAAGCCGAGGTTACCAGGTTTCATTTCCTTCGCTTGGTGGCTAATGGGTGCTCTCTCAGTCCGGTCACATCTCCCCTTCAAAATGCCTGCCTGCCAGCGACCCGAAGGGCCAGTCACTGAAGAGACTGCCTGAATGAATAAGGCTTGTGATTCCCCACTGCCTCCCGGCCTTTCTGCATCTTTCCCCTTCTCTTTAGTGCTTTCTTTCCCTGGCCAAAACAAACCGAAACCGAATCCTCTGGGCAGGGGAGTTTCCTGATGTGTCTGCTGACAGCCAGGGATTGGAGTATTAGGGGATTAGACAAAAAATATTGAGTGTGGCATTTTAATAGGGTTGTAACTCAGTTTGATGGGACAACTTGGGAACTATAAAGGCATCTGGAAATGAGGATACTTGAGACTAAGCATCACGATCTGCCCTTTTTTTTTTTTTTTGCACCTTCACAAGCAAAGAAAACAAAGCCAGCCATTTTTCACCTATGATGTGAGAGGATGGGAGGGTGTTTCTTCAGAAAGTTTCCTCTCATTCTGATTTTGACATTGATTGGTGGGTTTGGCTTCATAGAATTCCAGATAGATGATGTTGAGTGAATTTCCTGGGGGTAGGGAAGTGATTTTTTTTTCCCCAAAAGGACGTATTTTGGCTATTGGCACTCCTACCCACATTGAAAGCTAACCCCAGGACCTCCGACAAAAATGTGTTACCTTAGAGAGGCTCTGTGTATCCACGCTCCTGGCTGGCGCCTTCACCGATGCAGACCTTCGCTGAAATGCACTCACATACTGGTACCTCACACTCAGCTGCAGGTGCCGACACACGGGTACCAATCCTCAGGGCACGTTTTAGTGTACAAGCTGTATGCAAGGCCGCATCTCTTGCCTGTGCTTTATTTCAGTTAAAGTCTGGCTCCTCGCAGCCAGCGTGGCAGGGAGGCTAACGTTACTCATTGTCCAGGCCCTCCCCTCCTTGGGTAACACAAGAGACTAAATTCATATGCTGTCACCAACTCATCATGCTTGCTGCTGACATCCTCACCATCCAGGCCTGGAGTTCTCTTAAAGTCTCTGCACTGTCCTGCTCCATCCCTGGCATGGGAACTCTGCCAAGGTTGGAGAATCTTTGCTCAGCATCAGCCTCCCCAGGGGAACCAGGTAGCCTACCCCTTCTACATCCCACCACCTCCTCGGGGTGGGGCCTATGAGTGACTGGATTCTGGCTCTCGAATGGCCATCTGGCTTTTCCTCTTCCCAGGCTCAAAGACCTGTCTCCTTTTTCTTGTCTCATATTCAGATGCATTCCTCTCTCTACCTGCCTCTTCCTTTGTCAGGATATTAAGCATCATATCCTCAGAGAGCTGCAACACATAGGGAGCCCTTTTTTCTGAAAGGGTTTCTGTTTTTCTCTGCCTTGTATGCCTCTGTGAGGCAGGGAAGTACTAAAGGCCATCAACTAAGGAATAAAAAGATCAGTGGGAGGAGCTTTGGAAAATGTGCAGAGGGCAAAACTGAAGTGAACTGAAGCAAAGGAAACACTGGAAAGAGCTGGAATTTTGGCCAGGGAAATGGGCAATGTACCCAACTGTGGTTATACCTGCAAGATGAGGCTACAAAAGGAATATTTTATCTTGAGGTAGAGGGGGCATCAAAATGATGGAGAACCATCACACTGGGCAATGTGGTATCGTGAGCATCAACTGGCCAGCCGAAGGCAAACATTCTCCGGGTACCCTCCGGCACACAGAGTGAAGAATGGGAATGAGAAGGAGGAGAAGAGAAATGAAAGCGAACTGGATAGGGTTTTCGGTGGGTGGAGACATAATCGGCTTGAGAAGGAGGAAACTGCTGCTATCTTCATTTCAGAGAGGGGAAGTTGTAGAGGGCATGTAGGGTGGCTGTTCAGTGGAAAATTAGGAAGGATCTAATAAAACTGAGCAATAGATGGTGATCCTGGTTTCACAAACAATAGCTCATGTTTTATAAAATGTATACCGCCTGCCAGGCACCTTTCTAGACATAAATAGCATCATGCCTAGGTTACAGATGAGGAACCTGTGGCTCAGGGCCTATCCGTGAGCTGGAAAGGAGTGGGGCTAGATCAGGACTTGAGCAAGTTCAGTGTCATTGCCCCAGCTAGGTCAAGTGCCCTTCCCTGGGCTGCCTGTCAGATGAGATGAATCAGAGACTGGTTGGTTAAGCTAGAGTCTTGTACATCCCTGCACCTGCATCTGGTAGAGAAGTCCATATCACCCAAGACATATGGACAAAGAATGTTAGACTTCTAGAAGAAAACCAGGGTACTCCCTGAAAGAAAGGTGGTGGTATAACAACGGCTATTTCCCAACAGGACCCCATTTCATAAAACACAGGAACCAGAAGGGGCTTGCTGCTGTGGGTGTAGCAGGAGCCTGCCTGGAGCCCCACTCCTGCACCCCCAGCCCCAAAGGTGCCCTGTAAGCATCTCTCAGGAGCGCCTATGAACTGAGAAGTTCCCTTGAAACTACTGGTCTTGAACAAATAAGAATCCAGAAATGAGCATAACAATTCTTAGAGCAACAAAACAAATGTTACCAAACCTCAGCACTGAACTTTGTACACTGAACTAATAAGGGAGTTCCTTAGGTCTCACCCAGAAACCACTTATGGCTTTCTATCAAACAATTTTAATCAGCTTGGCTATCTGGCTACCCTTCTCCCGGATCAACAACGTAACAAAGGGCCTTCTCTGGCCCCTGGCTCCTGGGATGTAATGTCACCTTTTGTCACTCTGTTCTCTCACCTTGGGTCAGCAGGGACAGAAAAATTGAAACGTAAGTTTTGGTCATGTAACTCTGGGACCTTCAAGCCTCCTTCAGTGAGTCAACCACAAATGATTTCACGGTAACAGAGCAAGTGTTCCCAGGATAATTTTCATTCCACTTCAAACTGTAATGGTTTGCAAGAGCATTAACTATGCTCAGCTAGTGTTGCTGCACAGTTTGGATATTGTATTTGGCACCACTTAGCCACATCAGGGGAGTGCCTGCCAACTTGTGTCTTGCAGATGGATTGGGCAGACAGCAGGCTGTAAAACTCCCTCTTTCCCACTGGCTCTAAGTCTCTCTCGTCTCAGGGCCTTGGAGAAAGTTATCCCATTGCCCAAGGTTAATTCATCCCTCCTTGGTTAATGCGAACAAGTGTGGGCTACCCCTCTGACTGCTGCCTGTCCACAGAGACATACTCTCTCTCACTTACCCTCTATCCCGAAATAGTGCCCAGTGCCAAGGTGGGTCCACACAGACTAAAGTATTCTTGGGAGAGAAGTGTCTTTTCGGTAGTAGAAAGAGCCAAAAATATCCTCACACTTAGGTAGACTGAGGGCAGGACTGGTGAGTGTCAAAGTTGAAAGCTGGGGTTTGAACTTGACCTGGTTGCTAGCTCAACTCCATGTGTACTGGGGCAATTTATGCTCCTCAGCTATACAATGGGGATAGTACTGGTACATGCAACCCAGGGTGGCTGTGAGACTCCAAGGCAATGATGATATGTGCCAAGTGCTTAGCAGTGGGCCAGGTAACCAGACAGTAAAACAGCTGGCCAATGTTAACCCCTATGGTCACGATTATAATTGTTTTGATTATTAGCAACAGCTTGTGGCTACACAGGTAATGCAAGAGTGTTAAGAAGGTTCTCTCTTTGTCGAATGTCAAACTGTCCTGCCAGTAGTTTTTATTTTCTTTTGTGATTTGTAAATCCAAAAACACCCAAAGGCCGTCCTTTGAGTTGGACAACCTCGGGTTTAAAATCCTCATCTCATTGCTTATTAACAATGTAACAGAAAAAGCTGCTGAGTTTGTTTCCTTCCAGTAGAATTCCAGTTAATTGAGCTGAAATGTGGATAACAAAGTTGCTATATCAGAGAAGCCTGTTTCTGATGAATAGGTACATTGTAAACACTCAGTAATATTACTCTAACGATTATTAAATAAAATTGAATCCCCATTAGGTCATTTTCTTTGACTTCCTTTTGAAGTGATCAATATAGCACCAGAGGTCCATCATCTGCTTCTAGTTTACTCAGAGACCTGACACGTTCTAATGTTTTATCATTGTGAGTGGTCATTCGGAGCTGAAAATTTTGAAAGATGGTCATTTTGCTAATTATTTTGATTTGGGGAAAAGGATGTATTTTTAGAAATAAGTATATTATTTGTGGCATTGGTTCTTAATCTCCTGAGGCGGTCTAATGTACATACGTGTTACAATTTAGTAAATCTGCATTTGATCCACACTCTGTTACTTACTTAACTACCTTTGAAGTTTTGTCTTAACAGCAAAATCTCACTGAATTTCAGCTTTCCTATCTAAACATGGGGATAATATTAATATTTTCCTCGTACTGTTACGATGATTAAAATGGGTAATATATATTAAGTGCTTAGCACAAAGTAAGAAAGTTAATTGTTCTTGTGGAAACTTAACTTTTATGCAAATTGTAAAAGGTAATTGATGGTAAAAAAAATACTGCACCAAGTACATTTTAATACTGCATCTACATATCGAGGAGGATGAGCAAATGGTCTCTCATTCTCCATCAGTGACTCTAAACTGTCTCGTCCAAGATCCATTGACAATAGAATTATTAGATAAGGACTTTTGGATTCATTTATGGCACTGGTTTTATGATGAAACTTCAGACTATAAAGGGGAAAAACAGCACAGCATTACTTTCGATCAGAAGCTTCATCAGGGTAGGCTGAAGGCACTAAATATGACTGGGGATCATCAGGAATAAGGCAACAATAATCCAGTCAGTGATGGAGCTGCATTTGTGCAAGTGGTACCCATACTGAGTTCAGTAGGCTGAGGTACTTTCCTTGGTTGCCAGGCAATAAGGAACCTGCTTTTCGTAGTCCATCAATATCAACACAAAGCATTAACCAAACCACACTCCTGGTTCCACTTATATCATGGCAGCATGGAAATTCTGGGGAACAGAGAATTATGTAATATGGAAAAAGTGAGAGTTGGCACTGTACAGCAAAACCTCATCTTTGAAGCAGGAGCAATTCAATAGGGATCATCTGCTGGTTGTAGTTCCTGCTTAAAATGAATATGTTGGGGAAAGAATACTAAGTAGTCCCATGCCAAGTCTGTACCACAAAGTGAAGCCAAAAGTTGGGAACCTTGTAGCTAACATGATCCACACGAACAAAGCAGATAATTCTTGTCCAAAAGTATAGTTTTAAAGATCAAATAACTTTGATTGTCTCTGAATTCACCAGTTTATCAGAATATTCTGTGTTAAGAGTCATTTTCGCCTTTAATTATCCCAATAACTAATTCAATCATGCATTTCATTTTGATCTTTATAGAGAAAGGCAAAGACTCTCAAATTCACAAATTGACATTGACGCAGTTGGACTCAAGAATATTCTAGATTATAAAGGTACTTGTCCTAGAATTTGTGTGGTTCTCTACCTAAGTAGGAAAATTAGCATGGAACTAGGCTATCAAATAACCTATTCATTTAGTGAGCAGTAGGAACTGATCCTTTACCAGCTATGAGAGAGTTGATGTGAAAGCCAATAAGCTACTCTTTTGATCTGATTTCTTTAAAGTTGCCATTTATTAAATCAAGAATAGTAAATCAAATTGGAAATAGTATTGTCAACGGGACAATCAGTGTAACTGAATGTGTTTGGGTACAACCTTCATGGGTATTGCCTGAAATCAAACAGTTGTTATAAGTGGCCATAGGAACACCAAAAGAGGCCAGTTAGATAGAAGTATGGGATGTGAGGAAAAGGAAAAAGGAGATATGTGGAAGTTTTGCAAGATTTTGGGTCAATTTTGTGAATGTAAGAAGACACCATGTGTAAAGTTTGGAAAAGAAACATAATGGTAGACAAGAAATTGAAGGAGTATCTGATTGAGTGTAGGTGAGCAGATTGGTCATAGTCAATGCTCATCTGTAGCATCATCATCACAGCTATTATGGTAAAAAGGACCTTTGTTCATATCTTTCTTCTACCCTTGTGGTTTTTCACATGTGTCTTTATTTAAAGACTTGGTCTGCACACCCAGGCCATTGAGCTCTTCAGAGAGACTCATGGCAATACTCACAGAGCCACAAAAGTACAGGATTTCATTTGCCATTGCTGGGTAAGAGAGAAAGAAAGAAAGGCGCCTACAGGAATTATACTGGTGGGGCCCTGGGCCACTGCCTGGAGCCCTGGCCAGGTAATTTAGCTATGCCAATTAAGTTGTGGCCATGGAGCCAACACAGTCATTTGCCAGGTCCGGCTCAAGCTCTGCTTTCAGCTTCACATGGGTTTGGTCAGACATCCTAGCCGTGCCTCATAGTAATGCAAAACAGCTTGTTCTGAAAACTTAGGCTTGTGTCAGAGATGTCTTTTCTGATGTCTGGAAGATTGCTCAAGATGGAAAACATGTCTAGTCAAAACAGGGAAGAATGGACCCAAAAAGGTTATGAGCAATCAAAAAAATCATGTGAACACAAAAAGAATTTTTCAGAGGACCTGGATGCATCCTCACATGACCAACTCGTTGACCTTTATACTGCTCTTACTCATGGATTCTCTTTCTAGAACAGACCAGAAGAGTTAAGAGAAAATTAAATCGAGTGACTCATGGAACCGCCCTGCTTTTCACAAATATTTATTGAGAATTTTTTCTGCTTCACACACAGGGCTTGGTAGTATGTGCTAGGTATAAAGCAGAGAATGAAACAGATGTGGCAGCTCTTGCTTATTCTGAAAACTTGAGACTGCTCTCAACTAAAACACCAGCAAATAGAACCAAGCAGGACATTTACAGCATAATATATTCTACTCTATGCAAGTAATTCAAGGATGGTTCAATAAATCTATTAATACAATTCACGATAATAATAGGTCAAGGGAAAAAAAGCCATTTGACTATTTTTGTAAAGATGCCAAAAATTAATTTGATAGACTTCAGTAGCCTACAAAAAATGTTAATAAATAGTGGATATAACTTGCTACAAGAAGAACCATTTATAGTCCCCTAAGAATCAGGCATATCCCATTTACAAAAATAAAAATGTAAAATATCTGAAATAAGCTTAGCAAAAAACAATGCTTAAGATACATAGAGAAAACTTTAAAACTCTATTTCTATGAAGAAAACTTGAGTAAATAGAAACCATACCATCAGCTTGAGTAGAAAAGTTAATACCATAAGGATATTAATTTACTCTAAATTGATCAAAAAAGTGATCTTGACCACAATACTAAGGTTCCTTTCTCTGTCTCTCTCTTTTGCTTGCTTGAGCTCTATTTTTCAGAACTTGACAAGCTGGTTTGAAAGTACATTAAAATTAAAAACTACAGCCTTTAATCAGTGTTCTGGCATGAATAGACAAAACAATAAATGGCAGAATCTAGAAATAAGCTTAACTATCCAAGAAGACTCATGGATATTTAATATATAATAAGGGAAGACTTTTCAAACTGGAGAAGAAAATACCAATTACACAAATAAGTGTTTCTGAAATAACTAACAACCATTTTGGGAAAAAAAATAAGACTGTGTCATTCCTTCCATTAGACAGCTCAGATTTAAATATTTATATACTTAAAGGATGAAATGACAAAATACTAGAAGAAAACTAGAGAAGAAAATCTTAAAATGGTGAAGTCCTTCCTCAGCAAGATACTGAACACAAAGGCCAGACAGGAAATAAATGATAAGTTTAAATCTATACAAATTAAAAAAAAAAATTGCAAGGCAGAATCTAGAGCAAACTGGGATAACTACTTTCAGCATATATGATAAAAAGTAGTTTTTTTAATATTTAAAATTGCTCTTAAAAATCAAGAAATGAAGATGAATCAAAGAAAAAGGGAAAAGGAGAAAGTTAAGGACTTTCAGTTTATAAAAAAAAAGAAACTTAAATGGCTTATAAACATGAAAAGATATTTAGCTTACTCAAAGATAAGACAGTTAAAAGAATGTCATTTTTCACCTATCAGATTGACAAAGATAAAAATGCTAAATAACATACAATGTGGTCAAGAGTGTAGAGAAATAGGCCATCTTACACCCTGTTGATAGGGCTCTCAATTGATACAAACTCTTCAGGGGGAAGCTAGGGAATATGTGTCAAAATCTAAATGTCCATATTACTTGACCCAGCAATTATATTTCTAGAAATTTACTCAATCAATATACTTATTCACTTTTTCAAAGGGAAATCTCTACGTGGGAGGATTTTACCTTTCATTTTACATCCATGCAGATTATGTGAATTTTTGGTTTGCCATGCATATTTATTGCATTTCTTCCATATATATTATGTGACCTTTTGTTTGGCATGCATATTTATCTCTGTTCTTATAAAAAGAACCTTTCCTACTTTGCTGCACTGTACTTTTAAGTAAGGATTATACATGTAGCAGTATTGTTGTGGGTAAAGGTTGATTTGCTAAGAAAAAGTTGACTTTGCCATCTAAACCTTCCCTTACCTGAATGAACAAAAACTCCAATCTCTGTGAAATATATTTAAGTGATGAGCTGATTTTAAAGAATTAAGTAATCTCTTTTCAAAAGCATTTAATTTGGGCAACTGGGTGGCTCAGTCGGTTAAGAATCTGATTCTTGATTTCAGCTCAGGTCATGAGCTCACAGTTCGTGGGACCAAGACCCATGTCAGGCTCTGTGCTGATGGCATGGTGCCTGCATGGGATTCTCTCTCTTCCTCTCTCTGCCTCTCCCACACTCGTGTTGTCTCTCTCTCTCTCTCGAAAATAAATAAATAAATAATTTTTAAAAAGCCACTCAATTCAAAAACCCTCAACTGCATGAATTTTGAAATATTGTTTTATTGTTTTTCACCAAGATAAATAATTCTTCAAACAGTATCACTGACAACCCATATATATGTGTATGTTTTAGCTAAATAAATATAATTTTATACTAACAACACCAGTAAAGGTGGAAAAGCATTAAAGACAGTATTTTGGTGATAAATTGAAGCTGATAAAATTTCCATTACAGTATATTACCTGGAAACACTTAAGACGTTGAGACTATAGAAAGCTGAAATAAAAACAAGCACCTGAATATGATGTATTACAGATGGAATTTGATTTTGAAAGAATAGTTCATATTTTTTATACACAATGGCCACTTTCATTACCAGATAATAGCGCCACCTAATTAGCATATACTCTTTAATCTTAGTTTAAAAGTGACTTAAAATTTGGTATTTTTTTGTACTTTTAGTCCTAGCAAAGGAATTTAAAAATTCAAATGCAAAATAAGTACAGCAGCAAAGTGCGGTCACCACATTGTTCAAAATCTCATGACTTTCAAAGAGTTTTTGATTTTTTTCTGGGCATGGAACTGCTATGGAGCCATTATGTCTATAAAGCCTCTAATAATGATCAGATGTTTCAACTCTGACTTAATGATGAGGGAGAATGGCCAGTCCTCTATTATGCTATAGAGTCAAATGACAACTGGTAATCAAGAACAAAGATTAATAAACAAACTGCAATTTTTATCTAAAGTATAAAATTAGGAAGTCAATCAAATATGAAGTCTGTAGATGTTGGTCACATTTTTTTTTAATTTATTGAATTTTTTCTGGGTTAGACAAAGTAATAATTTATTACAATTTCTCACAATATTGGATTGTGCATTCTAATACAAACTGAAGTTAGAGAGGAACAAAGCTATGTCTGTGGCAACTTGCTAGATCATTCCTAAAGTCAGTCAGAACAAGACAATCACAAGTCAGGTTGAATTTGCCAATAATCTGGGCCTGATGAGAGAGAATGTATCCAAACCTTCTGAAAGAGATTCAACCAAACTGTTCAACTTGCATCTGCTTTGTTTATCACTGTTAGTTCAGATAGCACACTAGGGATGGATGAGAATGTGGGCCACCTGCCTCCAAGCAGAAAGCACCCCAGACCAGGGAAGAAGGGCTCTGGATCCCAGTTCTGACTCTGCCAAGGGGTAGCTGGGTGATTTTGGATAAAGTACGGAATCTTTGCCTGGCTCATTTTTCTTATTTGACAAATGAAGGGACTGAATTAGGTTTCTAAGAGCCTCTTCATATCTTAGTCCATAAATAACACTTGTTGTGACATTTGCCTGGAAAACAATAGTAGAGAATCTGAAGAAATAGATGGCCACTCCACTGTCACTTATGATTATTTCAACACATCTGAAAGAAACTTTCCTCTTTAGTGGCTTCCCCTAAACCATGTAGGATGACTGACTGGTGCACACATGCATACTACAAGCACTATGCTAGATGCTACATAATATACTGGTGAAAAAAAGATCTGGTTCTACCCCTGTGGAGTGTATTTTGTAGTATCTGGTACTGATGAGTTAGGCTGAGCATCCTAAATAGTTAGGGTAAATTAGTTTGGTCATTAAATTCTAGCTTCAGATACCTTGGTAAAGTCTTCTAAAAACTAGTACACCACGTACTCAAACCTTGAGACTGAATCACTTGATACTAACGTGACATGGCCAATTCAGAGTCTGGTACACATGAATAGCTTTTTAAATCAATCCATGTATGTTGCTGATGTTACCTTTTCTCAAAAGCAAAACCAATTTATGTACTCAGGAATCTTATAATCAGTGCCAATATTGTGATCTTATTTTTAAGGTATTATATATGTAAGATATTATACATATTTATATGTATATATACATATATATTATACATATTAAATGCATATATTATATGTGTAAAACAAAACAATTATGTTAAAAACCTAGATTTTTAGCATGAAATAAAATATATACAAGCATAAAATCAAAGAAAAAAAACCTTTTACCCTAAATATTATATGGTGATATCAGTAAGAATTCATGATTTTTTTCCTCTCGTATATTTTTTTGTCCTCGCTTTGTCTACTGGGAAGCTTTAGAAGCAATGATAATGGAAGAGCGATGAGTAATCCTGGCACCCAGATTGTGGTTTCTAAATGCTTTGTCTCTCTAAAAGGAACCAGAGTTCTCAGAAAAGGCAGATTCTAGGTCTGGAGCAGGAAATGAATGAGATAAGCCTGGGAAATCTTACTGAGCTAGCCAGCAAGGAAGCCTGGAAAGACTAGGAGGGATCTTGTCAAAAGATGCAGGAGTCCACCCATAAGGTGTTCCCACTGTGCTAATATAGGAGAATTTGCGCATCAAAAAGAATGATGATGATGATGATAATGGTTTGAAACCCAGCAAACACATAAGAATATTCAAGAGAAAAAGCCACTTGTTACCAGGCCCAACTTACTGCTCTGAAAACTGATAAAGGAAAAGAATCAAGAATTCTTTGAATTCTACAATGCTATCAACGAAGCATTCTTGCCTGAAAACATAAACTAGAATCTAATCAAGCCGCTGGATCTACCTGCCATTTATAAGAAATATGGATGATGAAAGAATAAGTTAAATGATGCCACAATTAATGAAATTCAGAATGTGTAATACTCTGTCTCACGGATGACTCAATGGTACAAATCAATGGTACAAAAAGATGTGTCAGGGGGACTGTTCTAAGAGAGACTTAGGAGAACAACAACAACAAAAATAAATTCATTTTGTGGCCTATATTTTCATCTTAATTCAGACCCTTTTTTTTTACACAGACATCTCTGAAATAATTTGGGAAATCAGGTCTTAGATGATATTAAGGAACTTGCTATTTTAAGAGTGATAACAGCAAAGTAACTGTAAAATATTCCTTATCATATAAAACTGCATACTGAAATATTCATTGTGGTTGACACAAAGTCTAAGGTTTGGACCTTGAATTCTCCAGCCCCATTCCCCTACGCCACCAACTCTATCATAGGAGGCTCAATGCAACAAGATTGGCTGCATGTTGACTGGTGTTGAAGTTAGGTGGTGGGCATATGAAGATTATTAACCTACTCTCCCTTCTATGTGTATGCCTGAAACTTTCCATAATAAAAAATTTTAGGGGTACCTGGGTGGTTCACCCAGTTCGGGCACCTGGGTGGTCACCTGGGTCGGATTAACAATCCAGCTTTGGCTCAGGTCATGATCTTGTGGCTCATGAGTTTCATCGGGCTCTGTGCTGACAGCTCAGAGCCTGGATCCTGCATCAGATTCTGTGTCTCCCTCTTTCCCTCTGCCCCTCCCCTGCTCACACTCTGTCTGTCTCTCTCTCTCAAAAAATAAAATAAAATAAAATAAACATTAGAAAATTTTTAAAAATTAAATAAAATATTTTAAAAGTACACTATTTTAGAGAAAGATTTGCTATTATGTCTATATTCAGTCAAGTTTCCCTGGCTGTTAGTGGTTTCTCTTTGTGTCTCACTTTTTTCTTCCTAGGAATGATCTCCCTGTCTTGCTAAGTTCCCGATTTTTTGATTCACTGTTTTTCCTTTAAGTCAGCAAATTTCTAATTCCATTTATCTCCTCTTGTTGTCTTCCTAGGGGTCTTGAGATGAGATTCTGTACATATAATGATTTTTCCCTAGGTAACATAAGACCCTGTGCCTATTTTCTCAATCATCTCAAATTGTTTATCTTCATTTCTTTTTCTTCTTGAGAAGCTTTTTCAATTTATGTTGGATTCGTGGGTGAATTTCCTGATACAGAATTCTTGCTAGGAAAGGACTTTCAAAGCTCTTTTTATGTATGGTTTTCACCTTTGAATTTACAACTGCAAACTGCCAGATGATTAATATTTAACCCATTTCATTACAGTAGGTATATAAGGTGGATATGCTCACCCTTACAGAAAGCTGCTTTCTTGAAAAAACCTTTTGTTTTTGTGATGTGCATTCCTTCTAGGCATTGCTGATACAGGAACAGGAAAATCGTTCACTATGCATTTACTTAGAATTCTGTATGCCATATCAATCATATACAATGTAGTCTTTAAGTGCCCATCTTAAAATGGGCCACACAACACTCACATCTTAGACTGGATTTAGCTAAAACTGAGTTCTGAACTACATGTGTGTTTTTAGGTCTACTGTGAAGGAAGCTGAATTGGTGAGGGACTTTGATCCCTACATGCTGAGTATATATGATCTGGTAGGTTCTGTGCCTGGTGCTTCACATACACCTTTTCATTAATTACAGTTAATAGTAATACAAAGTTACTATCATTCTGAAGATCATTTCCTTAGCCTCTGCTATGTTCCACTTGACATATTTTCCTTTTGAACAGAAAGAAGCTCTGAGGTTCCTGCAGCTATTTTAAGTGAGGTCAAGAA
Organism: Panthera uncia; assembly: GCF_023721935.1. Classification (NCBI taxonomy): domain Eukaryota; kingdom Metazoa; phylum Chordata; class Mammalia; order Carnivora; family Felidae; genus Panthera; species Panthera uncia. Next base: position 35,488,010 of record NW_026057577.1, read on the forward strand.
ACTCACTCAAGTTTCCTCAGTTATTAAGCGGTGAACTCTGACTTCCAGACTTCTGTTACCTCTGTTTTTCTCCATCAGTCCTTGCATATGACTTGCAAAATTTTTGCCACCTTGCATACCACTTGTGTGATACTTATGTAATATTTTTAAATTGACATATTTTTCCTGAAGTATATTTACCACCAGAAGAAATTAAGTAACACTTGCATAAATAGGCAACGAATACCATTTGCCATAAGTAAAAAGTGTTCATATAAATGAATACAGTCCTATGAAATTTGGGCCTTTGATGGAGTAGACGGACTCCCCCCTCATCTCTGGCCATCCTATGACATGTTGCCACTTAAGTCTTCTGTACATCGTCAGTGGTATGAGTACCGCCCTTTAAGCAATACTTTGTTTAACGTCTTTCAATGTGGTTTCAAATAAATGAAGATAATATGGATCATGGGTGTCTGTTATGAAAGAGTCATACTTGGGCAAATACACTATTGGCATTAGGCATGGCAGTTAAAAAAAAAAGCTTAGTTCAAATGACTAGATCAGAAAACAGACACATAAAGGAAACTTAGTAAATGGGCTAATTGTATCGTATCTCCTGGCACTATCTTGACCATATTCAGTTTTCCAGTGAGATACAGTTTTCTATACACAGCTGTGGTTAAAATACAGTGTGGATGCATATTTGTGGACACATATATGTATATGTGTGCATATACATGTATGTATGTCTATATATCATTCTGTTTATACTAGGAGTACTTATGCTATATGTGTACCTCCTGAAGATTTTGTATGCCTAAACTAAAATGGTCCTGTAAGTTACACTTGCACATAGGCTACAGTCCTGATTTGTGTGCAAGAAACTGGTTCCAGGCCATTATAAGTGGAATGCCAATCATACCATTGTCTGGGTGAACACTGCACATTTGTTAATTAGCATGAAGATTCCTCCTGACAGTTTTGGGTTGGCATATGTGTGCACAGAGTGGTTTAAGGATGTCAAATCCATTTAACAGGCAGTGGAAAGCCCATTCTTTACTTTTTTTAATTCAAAGGATAAGATATCATCATAGGAATTTTGGTCTAAGATCACAAAGCTGTGTAGGCTGGAGTCCAAAGTCTTTGGATATTGAAAAAGTTCAAAAATGTCTTTCATGCAAAACTTTTTCTATTTGGAAGGTCATATGATTTGGTAGAAATAAAAGTGACTTCAGAGTCAGACCTAAGTAGAAATCCTCATTTTCTACCTACAAGCTGTGGGAACTTGTCTATGCATTTGTTTCCTCATTTATTAAATGAGGATAATAGTTCCCTCATGAGAGGATTTTTATAAGATTGAACAAGTAAATATTTCTAAATTATTAAACCTACTGCTTGTTCCATTGAATCATTCACTTATAATTATCATTTTATTTATCATAGTATTTTATTCATTAAACCAACATTGAGTACCTATTATATGCCAGACCCTGTTCTAGGGAGATGCAGCAGTAAATGAGTCCTCCAGCCAATAAACCAGATTAAGAAGATTATGTTAAGGGCTATAAAAACAGTCAGGAAAAACATCACATGAAATAGATAATAAGTACTGGGCATGGTAGTTAGCAAGGTCTCCCTGAGGAAGTGGCATTAATCTGAGACCTGACAGTGAGATTGAGTCAGCTCTGGGAAGAGCCTGGGGTGGCACTTTAGGGGCTGGAGAGGCATTGATGAGACAGGAGGCTGTTATCTTAGTCTGTGCAGAGATATTGATAAATTGGGTGAGGACAGTAGCAATGCAGATTTATCTGAATCTTGTAATAAATATTTGTTCCCCTCTCCCAAAATGTCCTCAAAAAGAAAATCATGTTGTTGAACAATTTCCACTAATTCAAACAATTAATTGAACAATTCAAATGAAGAAAGCAAAAATGCTTCCTATATAAAATGCAAGTTCTTAAGATCTCAGAGCCTCATGGCCCTTCTATGAATTACTTTTCTTTCTGACTAGGCTCTGGGATCAGATATTTTTCTATGACAAATGGGTCTGCTTCAAGTTTGATTATTATTTTCATTTAGTATTGCCCATCCAGATTCCTGGTAATAAAACTTTCCACAGATACTAAAAAGAAAAAAAAAAAAAGGTTCTCTTCTTCACTTACAGATATTCATTCAGCTGGCTCACTGGCAAACTTCAACAGAAAAATTAATTGTTGTGTTGTCATGACTCTGTTGTGGGCAAGGGCGATTCTTGTGTGATATTGCTGGGAGAGCCACAAAAACCATAAGTGAAAGGCGTGGAATAGGACGTGTTCCACAAAGTAAAACAATGTGCAATTCATATCCTTTCCTCTTGCTTCTAAGACCAGCTTAATTTGGAGAAAAAGCAATGAAGAACCAGAAAGCTGGGTCCGTTTGTTTCCCAGAAAGCTGGGTCGTGGAAGTATTCTCTCTGTAGGAACTCAGGAGGGTGCCCATGTATTTAGAAGTACAGATAACCTATACTGCCCATCGTCAGGGGCCTTGTATCCTCTGCTTTTGCGGTTCTGGCTTGTAGACCCCCTTCCTTTTCGACTGTCTTCCTCTTGCCTTGGAGCACTGACCTTTAACACTCTGCCAAACTCCTCTTGTCTTGCATGATTATGTAATCCAAGGAAGCCAGTTATCACTGATGTGTGAGCAACATCTTTACACTTCCAGGTATGATAAGGTAAAGATTTCTTGCTTTTTAATAATCCTAATTTCCCTGGAATGGATTCAAGAGCAACACTTGGAAGGTAACCACTGAAAAGGTCTGAAATAACCCACCCCTAACCCCTCCCCGACACCTCCTCTTCTCCTTTGGTATTTTTACGTGGTTTTATGAATAAGCGCAGTTGTACACACCTCGACATCCCATTATTCATTTCCTCAGATGGCTGAACACCTAGAGACATATCAGTAAAGCAGTCAGAGACTTGCTAATGCCTTCCCATGGTTGAAATTGACTAGAGGTGTACTTAAGCCTGACAATTTTGAGGCTGCTTTGCAGATTCCTGTATAGAAAACGACTCAACCTCTGATGTATATACTAGAAAAAAATATCACCAGCAGAGTGTGCTGGGAACAGCACGGGCTGTGGAAAAAGCCTGGGTTGGGTTAGGGTTCTAATATACAGTAACTGTGATTTCAGGCATATTAATGGAGATATGATAGAGATTACCTTATAGAGATGCTGTGAGGATTTAGTTTGGTAGTGTAGCGAAGCAGTTAGCAGTCTGGCACATAGTAGGCATTTAATAACTCAATAAGTGTGGGCTATTATTTTTATTACCACTACAGATTGCCACAATTAGTCTGAATGCAATGAAGAATACAGAAAAGGGGCCTCTGGCTGAAAATAGGAGCTCCTATAATGACCTATTTGCTAATGGCTCAGACAGAATGTCTTCTCTTTTGTACGACTTTTGCCTTAGACCTGCTTCAAAACACTGCTGTGTTCCTTTATCTCATTGTGAGGGCGGAGAATGTGCCTCAGACTTGGTGCTTCCTCAGTGTCCCCCAAAGGGCCTGGGGCATACTAGGTGCTCAACACAGGTCGAATCAAAGACACGACAAATCTAAGTAATTGATTTTCTATAGTCTCCTGAGTTTCAGAGGCTGAAAGAGTTGGAAAAAATCAGCGTTGTTTTAAGAGAACTAACAAATCCCCACCTACTTTACAATCTGTTCAATCATAGTATCACTGGACACATTCTTAATACTGAAAATATTTTAGAACCAAAAATCTGCAGATTCCAGGCAGCTGGATTTAAAAATAATTCCAAGTCATCTCAGTTTTCTTTAAACCAATCCATTCTGTATCTGATTTTTAAAATTTCAGAGATATAATTTTACAGACAAAAGACTTGGCTGCTTTTTATAGTGAGATTACCAGGGATATCAAAGAACAGCATGTAAAAAACTCTACTTAAAAATGCATTTCCTATAACTTTAATTAATAATGCTGTATTGTATATTTGAAAGTTGCCAGGAGTATAGCAACTTGAAAGTTTTCATTTAAATAAAAAGACATTTTATAACTGTGATTACTGTATAACTGTGTGGATGTTAATTAGACTTACTGTAGTGATCATTTTGCAGTATGTACAAACATCAAATTGTTATGCCGTATGCCTGCAACATAATGTTATACGTCAATTATATATAAATTTATAAATGAATTTTCAGAAAACACTTAACAGAGAGGTGAACAGTTGATTTTAACTAACTACGTAAAGAATAATAGAGTGATCTTATTATTTCAAGATTTTCACATTTTTGTGTAGATTCAAATGAATCTACACAAAAAAAGTTTATCTAAACTTTTTTAGATCTAAAAAATCTAAAAAATCTAAAAAATCTAAAAAAATGTTATCTAAACGCAAAAGCTGTGTTCTTTGTCAGTAGATGTTAATTCAAAGAATTTTACGACAAACTTCCAGGACATTGTTAGAATCGCTCAGAAAAGGGTGATGGTGGCTGGGGTTTGGGGTAAAAACATGGTAACTGAACACAAATGAAAAGGGTCTATTCTGGGGGTCTTTGTCATATCATCCCAGATTGAACAGTGGCCTCAGAAAATAATCAAATTAATGACAAAAACAAACAGCTAAACCACAACAATCTTTCCTCTTTGTTTTCCATGCAATTTGACTTTCTGTACAGCAATGAACTTTGGTCAATTCCCTTGAAATAATGTTTTCCCCCCTTTGCTCATTCTTTTTCTAGGTGCTGTTCCTTCTCTTATCTGTCCCATTTGGTGAGCTCTTACTTGCTCCCTAAAGCCCAGCTCAAATGTTTCCTCCTCTCTGGAGCCATTCTTAATCCTCCTCTTCTCACTGCTTGCCAGAACAAAGCCTTCCCTTCTCGGCACTTTAAACAAACACGCTGTATTGCAAACAGCTTGTAAATTTTCTCTCCAGACCAGGGATGAGCAAACCGTGGCCCAAGGGCCAAATCTGGTCTGTTGCCTGTTTTTGTACAGTCTGTGAATTAAGAATGGATTTTACATTTTCAAATTGTTAGGGGGAAAGAAAACCAAAAGGAAAATAATATTTCATGCCACATTAAAAAATGAGATTCAATTATGCATCGCCTGTGGTTACTGTCATGCTACAAAGGCAGAACTGAGTTGCTGTGACAGAGACTATAGGTAGCACACAAAGTGTAAGACTTTTTCTATCTGGTCCTTTACAGAAAAAAAATTTGCTGGCACTTGCCCTGTGGACAGGGACCCCCATGTCACGGTCATATAGAGTCATATAGCTGATGTGTATGGTTATCACAGCACAAGCACCACTCAACACTTCACATGCATTATCTTATCTAATCTCCAACAACTCTATGAGGTAGGAGCTACTATCATTCCCGTTTTACAGATAAAAAATCTGAGGCACAGAGATGTTGAGAACTTCTTCTAAAGTTACATGACTATCCGTTTGTAGATACGTGACTCAAATCTAAGACTGTCATTGTCACCTAGTCACTGAGGCATTGCAGTGCCTGGCAATATTTGTGGAATCAATGATGACAGTTCCTTCCTGTTGCCCTCAACTGTGTTCCTCTGGTTAGGGGAAGGAACTCAAGCACAGCTTCCATTAGTTTTACTGCAGAGAGTGAGGGACACCTCTAGTAGATAGATTAATTAACTTGTTAGTGGTATGTGCTGAATATACCCCCATGAGCCAGGCTCTGTGCCAGGAAATAAGGAAATAAGTCTGCTTTCCTCCTAGAGATGAATCCTTGGCCATGAAGACATGAATAAGGAGACAGAAAGCTCTTTCTGGACCCTATCCAGGATGGTGGCTGAGTAGAAAATAGGAGGTTTCAGATAGTTCACCTGAAGGCTTCATGGCAAATGTTCTTCCACTGTTTGCATATGGAAGCCCTCTTATATTGTGTTTAAGTTTTTGCCCTTCATGGGAAACATTTGATGATGAGTTCACCTGGCACAGAGCTGCCACCCAAACTGGGGGTGTCCTCTGCTTTCCTGTACCTTCTTCTCCCTATGTTCAGGAAGGAAAGGGCTGCTAGACATTTTTGAGTCCTCCATCACTGGAGGCATTTACTGCAACCCTTAGAGTACAGGGATTTTTTTAATGACCACATACAACATGATGGCCAATGGGCCAGTGCAGGACAAAGGGTAGGAAACAGTGGGGGCATTCACTCATAAGGTGTGTGACCCAACTAAAACACTCTCCAAGTTTTAGTTTCTTTCCTTGGAAAATGGGGATAATGAGGGTGACTACCTTGCAGGGATTTTGTATTAAGTGAAATAGATATAAGGACCTTTGCAGCTTGAGTTCTCAAATATTAACTGCTGCTATGGCCATTATGGTCCAGGGGAGTCCATGGGCTGAGCACCTGAGTGCCAAAGCAGATGGCGCTTATAAGGACAAAGCTTTGGAGACCACAAGGATGAAGATGAAGCAAAAAGAACTGGAAGCCAAGGTTCTGGCCCAGGAGACTGTGGACCCAAAAGGATAAAGAGAATTTCTATCCCGCAATGCTCCAGCCCCTTGCTCAAGCAGTCACCTCAAAAAGGCTGTGGTGATGCCCTTATCACGGAGTCAGGAACAGGTAGTATCCCCAAGTGCTGAGATCTGTATTGTAAGGAAGAAAGGCCAGAGGAGAAAGCTGGAGTCCCTGGATGCCTCCTCGCCAGAGGCGAAGGCTGAAGACTGTTGGGAGTTACAGATTAACCTGGAGCTACTGGCCTGAGGGCATCAAAAATTTTAGATCTGCTGAACAAAGCCTTGGCCCCGGATCTATGCAGGCTGCAACACACTGGCCAGAAGGAGGACCCTTTAGCCAAGTGAAGGACCTGGGACTCCGAGAGGACATAATTGGGGAAACAGATGAAGTCATTCCTAAAGGTGAGCATCCTGGGTCTTGCTGTGTGCCATCGCTGTGGCCCCTCCTGACTGCTGGCTCCTTTCCTCACTCTGCCACTTTTTCTTCTTTTTATTTTTTTTCAGTTTTTAGGTTTATTGATTTATTTGGAGAAAGAGAGAGAGAACATGAGCAGGGTGGGGGGGGGGGGGGGAGAGAGAGAGAGAGAGAGAGAGAGAGACAGAGAGAGAGAGGGAGAGAATGATAATCTAAAGCAGGCTTCACACTGTCAACACAGAGCCCAATATGGGCTCAAACTCATGACCTGTGAGATCATGACCTGAGCTGAAATCAAGAGTTGGATGCCTGACTGAGCCACCCACATGGCCCTCTTTTAAAATCCTTGTATAACAAAGCATCGTGCAAATACAGTTTCTACAATGAAAACAACAACAAAAAGCAACACTACTATCATAATATCATTAGATTCTAGAAATCTAGCCTTGAAAAGAGCAGGCATTCTGGCTAAGGAGACAGGTTGCATGTGGGGAGTGTGCAGAGCAGTAACAGAATCATTATAGCAGTTTCCTAGTGTTCTATTTGCTGGAATGTTTTTCCAGGCACAGCAGTATTCTGATATCCCTACCTGAAACCCCATTGGTCTCCAGTATATAGGGACTGATCAAAAATCAAATCTTTCCTTTTTGAGACAATGGGCTCAATTTGGCACCTCTACTGCCATACTCCTTATAATCCCTCAACATCTCCTTGCCAGGGCTCTCATCCCCAGCTGGTCACAGGCACCATTCCTCCATGCCTCCGCTCCAGGTTTCCTTTGGCTCAGTGCTCTTCCTTAAACACAAAGCCCTCAACCAGTGGGCTCTGTAAGATCCCAATGGGGTTTTAGTTTGAACCCCCTACTACACAAGTGTGTGTGGCTTGTGGACCAGCAGCATTGGCATCACCTGGGAGCTTGTTAGAAATGAGGAATCTTGGGGCAGTCGGTAGAGTGTCTGACTTCAGCTCAGGTCATGATCTCACTGTTTGTGTGGGCTCTGTGCTGATGGCTCAGAGCCTAGAGCCTGCTTTGGATTCCATCTCTCCCTCTCTCTCTGCCCCTTCCCTCTCTTATGCTCAGTCTCTCTCTCTCAAAAATAAATAAACATTAAAAAAAGAAAGAAATGAAGAATCTCTAGCCCCAAGCAGAACTAATGAATCAGAACCCACTTTTAAAGAAGATTCCTTGGTGATTTACATGCATATTAATGTTTCAGAAGAACAACTGCAAAGTGTACCTCGCTTGAGAAGGTCAAGATCAATCCTCAAGGAACATAGGATCCATGGTAGGATTGAGATGTACCCATAAGAGAAAGGAGGTGGGGTGCTGGGCTGGCTCAGTTGATGAAGCATGGGACTCGACCTTGAGGTTGTGAGTTCAAGTCCAAGTTGGGTGTAGAGATTACTTAAAATCTCAAAAATAGAGAGAGAAGGGAGATTCCTCCCATGGCCTGTTTGAAGGCATACTCATTATAAATGGGGTACCCCACTTATAATGAGGAAACCACAGGCAGTCCTGGATTTAAACTTAAGTTCTAATAATGCTCAGGGTGCATCTGTTCTGTTCACCGAAAGATCTCAGGAAAAGCAGGAGAATATTTGACACTCAACCCTAGCCTTTTTATAGATCACTTCTAGCTTGATGCTAACATACCCTTTCTCCGATTACAATAAACACAAAGAAATGAATAGGATTTGAATCCCATGACATGCGAAGAACTCACATGAAGAGCAGAAGCATGGGTTAACAACAACACATCCTTTCTCAGGGTTTTACCATCTTTGTTCTGAAGACAGCAGTATCAATAACAAAACCTCCTCATGTTCTTTAGAACTTCAATGACTGACGGAGTGCTTTAGGATAATTCTCTGGGCTTGTACTTAGAGGTGGACAGGAGAGACTGTTACTACTATTGCCAGTTGGACAGTGAATAAAGGAGGTCCAGGGAGTTATCTGCCAACACACACGGTGGTGAGGCACTGAACCGGAGCTGGTCTGAACTCCGGTTCATGAGCAGTGATCACAGCTGCACACACGTATAGAGCACCTAGAGCCAGATGCTGAGCTGTGCCCTTCACACACACTCTTCCACTTCATCCCCTCCCCTAGCCTTGCAATACTATGAACTTGGCACTTTCTTGCATTTGAAGAAAAAGACCTAGAGTCGAGTCAGTAAGCAGTACAGTTGGGACACAGAGGGGCCAACTCCAAAAGTCAGGCCCTTAGTTATTATGAAATAACTTTCTCCATCCAACATTCAGTCAAGGGGGACAGGCACTACCTTGAGTGCTTGAAATTTATAAGGCAAAATGATCTCAAAAAGAACTTTTTAGACGAGAAAATGTCTAACCAACAATAAGAAACAGCCTATTCTGTTTCTCAATCCCTCCCTTCCACTAGTAAAAAGAAAAGGTCTACTCTGTTGTGTGTGTGTGTGTGTCGCTATGAAGCAGAAGAGACAAGCCAGCAAGAGGCAGGTAGGGGGGGATGCCTCATAGGTTTTTCTAGGATGAGACTAATAGCACCGGCAATAAAGAACACAGATAATAATTTAATAATAATTTAGATGCATTGCCTTTTCCTTGAGTGTTTACCAGGTGGCAGACACTGTGCTAAACACTTTATGTGTATCAGCTCATTTAATTCCTCTAACCGCACATAAGGCAGACATAAATGTCCGCATTTGGCAGCTGAGAAAACTGAGGGTCAGAGAGGTTGAGAATCCTGTTCAAAGTTGCACGGCTGCCTTAAACTGAACACAGATGTGTCTGACTCCACAGCAGAGGCTCATAAGCATTAAGGGACAGACGTCTAGAGTCCAGTTATGAAGATGGTGGTACTGGACTTATCCACCACATCTTAGGGTAGATAGAATAAAACTAGCAGACCCAAAACTTCTAAATAAAAAGAGCCATGGGGTTCTATAGCTTCACTGATTCAGACCAGTGGTTTTCAAACTTCACCTTGCTTCAGAATCACTGGGAGGGCTTGCTAAAACACACATTGCTGCGGGGCACCTGTGTAGCTCAGTTGTTTAAACGTCTTGATTTTGGCTCAGGTCATGAGCTCACAGTTCGTGGGGTCGAGCCCCATGTCTGTCTGTCTGTCTGTCTGTCTCTCAAAATAAATATTAAAAAAAACCCCAAAACAACAACAACAAAAACCCAACATGTTGCTGCCTTCCTCCCAACCCCGTCACGGCGAGTTATGATTATGTAGTTTGGTGTGTGGCCTGGGAAGTTACATTTCTAACAGGGGCCCAGGAATATCTACCTAATTTGTGGGACCCAGAGCAAAATGAATATTCAGAGATACTTATTCAAAAACTACCTCTAGGGGCGTCTTGTGGCTAAGTCGGTTGAGCGTCCAACTTCGGTTCAGGTCCTGATTTCATGGCTCCTGAGTTCAAGCCCTGAAATCTGTGCTGACAGCGACAGAGCCTGCTTCGGATCTTCTGTCTTCCTCTCTCTCTGTCCCTCCCCCACTAGCTCCCTCTCTCTCTCTCAAAAATAAATAAACATTAAAAAAACATTAACATTAAAAAAATGAACATTAAAAAACCTACCTTTAAATAAGGTACTAAAAGATAAAACATTTCCTTTCTTTCACTGTCTCTCTCAACTAATCATAGTACTGTTTATTTGCTATTTTATGTTCTTAGTCCAAAAAGGGTAAAAGAGTAAATAATTAGCTTGAATTTACTATTCATTGGTGATTGCACAATGACAATTTTAAAGACCATTTAACTCATTTGCGAATTCACTGAAATTATACAATTCTTCTCGGTATCATGTCTACTGTTCTTACCAGGAGAGTGGAATTCCCACACAAAACTAATTGAAGTGTCTTTATCTGACTCCTTGACATGCACACATGCTGTCAACTCTCCTATTTTTGACTTCCTGAGGAGTAAGGAAGTATGGAGAGGATCAGGAATCATGGGTGGCTCTATCTGTCCCTTTCCTTCTGAGGGTCAGGATCTACATACATAGTGTTCCAAGGGGTGTGCTTCTTAGAATTGTTTTTTTCTGGGTTCAAAGAGAGTTCGGGTTCAAATGGAAATTGTGACCAATCTGTGCTCTCAGTGCCCCCCCCCCCACTCCTCCCCCAGTTGATACAGTTGTAGATATAACATGCTTACCATATACTGGCTGTGAATCTCACCGAACTCCTATGCTCTGAGTCTCCTGGAATTCTGCGCTCGTGGGGCACTATGAATGCCATCTGTGAATGTACCAACACAACTTGCATGTCTCTCCACTGCTTGTACTCATGCTTTAATGTCCTATTATCTTGGCTTTACTTACTTTATGGACCTTACACACTAAATGAACTTTACTTACAAAAATAAATTAGGAATTTTAAGACAGTGAGAGCACTAAGGGCTCAGGTCCAAGTGGTAATGATGCTGCTGGTCTGGGGACCACATTCTAAGAACCCCTGACTCAGATAATTTCTATAGTTTTCCCTGTCACTTTGATGGTATATACTCAAGAACAGGCAAAATTTGGCTTCTTATCCCAACAAAGTCTTTCATGACTTTTTCAAAAGAAGCGGATTACTTCCCAAACAAATGCCTCTTACAAAGTAACATTTCAATGAACTAAAGGGCAAGAAAATAGGAAACATCCAAATTGAAAAAATGTTTATTTTGAGAGAGAGAGCATGTATGCATGTGTGTGCATGAGAGTGGGGGAGGGGGGAGGGAGAGAGAGAGAGAGAGAGAGAGAGAGAGAGAGAATCCCAAGCAGGTTCCACGCTGTCAGCGCAGAGCCCAACACGGGGCTCTATCCGTGAACCGTGAGATGATGACCTGAGCTGAAACTAAGAGTCAGATGCTTAACTGGGCCCCAGGCACCCCCCAAAATTGAATTTGTTGATAAATATATAAGGTTTTCCAAAAGTGAAGCCCTGATGAAAACTTTGAATCCTATTTTACTGAATCAAAAGTTTGGGGAAAATACTCTAAGACACTCGAGTGGACTCAGGGTGCCTGAAGCATTTCCTATTTCTAGAATTTCATGTTGGCGTATTAGCTCCTGTCCTGGGCTTATTCCACCAAAGTGTATAGGATTTCAACACACATTAGAGAGGCCATTTCCAGAGTCAGAATTCCTCTTATTTCTCATTAATTTTGACTTACGTTTTTAGGTTAGTATAATTAATTCAAGCTATTTCAGTCTTCTTAGCAAGGAAGAATTTCCCTTTTCCTCACGCCACATTTAGTTTTTCTTCGCTGGTATGATCCAAGGATAAAATATCCAAATTCCAAAGTGAATTCCCTCAATTCTGAAGCCTATCCCTTCACTTTGACAGAACACTATTTTCACTCCCAGCAAATGTTTACATTTATTTCAGATGTGCGTAGGTAGGGTTTGTTTGCAAATGAGCTCACCGGTGAAGCTGGCTCTGTGACGGTGCAAAGAACTTTCCCCAATCCTCACAACTACTGTGTGGATGCCTGGGTACATCACACTTCTTTCTGACACTGTCATTTGTCCAGCTAAGGATGGGAGAGATCTATTTAGGGCTTTTCACTTGTCTTAAGTGTATAGGTGTGAACCCTTAGGAAACTTACACTTGACCAAGTTGTTTTCTCTTCTCTGACAAAATTATTTTCCTACTTCTGCATCTGCGTTTTGGTTTTTGTCTGATTTTGTTAACACACTGCTTTAGTCTATTTTCCTACACTGCTTCTTTAAACTGTTAGGACCTCAGAATGAAGAAAAGACATGGTTTCTCTGTCTGAAATCGTGAATAAGGATTATGACTTGCATTATCGTGGGACTTTTACTATTCTTGAGTGGTTAGGAGTTGACCTGAACTTGGAGGGCACAAGCAGCTTTGCCTCTAAGTTTGTGTGGCCTTGGGTAATGTATGTCATCTCTAAGCTTCAGTTTTGTTAAAAAAAAAAAAAAAAAAAAACAACAACACCATCACTTACCTTAGAAATTATGTTCTCAAACAGTGGATACATATTAAAATGCAGATTCCAGGCCTCACCCTTGGAGTCTGATTAAGTCAGTATGCCAGAGACATTTACTGTTCACTAAGGCAAGTGCTGTTTGCCGTTTGGCAAAGTCAGTGGGGTGGGGGCAGAAGTCACATGCGTCGCTACTTTGCCAAAGCATTTTGGAGCTGGTGCATGGCCATCTCAGCTCCCTCGTCCCTTTGTCAGGTGATCCTCAAGTCACGTGTCCCAGTTGTATACCTACATGATGGAACCAATGCAGCCCTGAATCACTGCTTGGAACAGAGAGGAACTACAGAGTCCCTAGTGCCATGATAGACTTCAAATAAAATATTTGGAGGGGGGCTTTCTTCTGCAGCATCAACTATCTTATGACAAGTATAGAATTTGACACCCAAAGTGGGGTGCTGCTCTCATAAAACCCTAAAGTATGCAGAATGGCTCAGTAGCCAGGTGGCAAGCAAGGGGGAAACTAATAATAATGGAGTTAGAAATGTGAGATTATGTTACTCCATGGCAAAAACACTTGTCAAACTGTCACCCATGATAACTTGGTAGGGAGATCACATGCCCTTAGTTGGCAGCTCTGGGGGGAGTGATTTAGAAAACAGAATATCAATAAGTGTTTACTGATCACTGGTGGCTGCAACCAGCAAACTGCTATAAAAGACACAGAAAGAAAAAAAAAGAGATAAAGGCTCTAGAATGAATTGGCAGAAATGAACGGCAAGAGAGCCCAGAAATGTGATGCCTTGAAAGATTGGAAAACCCACTGCAACCAGACCACAGACTGTGAGAAAGAGGATATAAAAAGGCTGTGAATAACCAAGTTCCAGAAACACAGATGATCCAAATGACTCAGGGCAAAGATCAAATTTAGTGTGGAGCCATTCAGCTGGAAGTAACCAACAAAGAAATAAGGCGTTTTTGAGAACCATGTCTCAAACAAGATGTGTGGATGGGGTTCTTGGCATAGAGGACCGACTGCAAACAAATATATTAGAATTCTACTCAAACTTTGAAGAAGTTATTCTTGTCGAAAAGTCAAGAGACCTAAAATGACCCTTAGCCCTCAAACTTCCTTGATTAGAAAGTTCTCAAGGAGGGCATATACCACAATATCCATTTTAGATGCTGCAAAGGAAAGTTAAGCGAGATTAAGAACTTCCCAGGGGCTAGATCCAGGTGCTTCAGAGAAGAGCAGACAAGAGACTTCCTCTCTCTTCCCAGAGAACAACATTAGGGACTAGTCAAGAAACTCCTGCACATGAGTGTAGGGGGCCACCATACCCATTCCCAAGCAGATTTCAGGGCTGTAACCAACCAATGATTGTGGTGTGTCTCCCTTTTTTCCCTTTTGCAAATGGAAGTGCCAGTTGCAGTTAACGTGTCCCTGTTCCATCATTCTATACTGGGGACATCTGTCAGGGGAGTGGCAGATAACTTGCCTTTTTAACTCACAGTTCTCCAAAGAGGAGCCATATCGGAACCAGGTAGTGACTATTGGCCATCACCCAGAAATCCTAGACTTAGAGCTCAATACATCTACTGGATGGGACTTTGGGTTGTCTTTCTTAGGGAGGGATTGAACATGTTAACTGTGTAGGAGAAGGGGGCAAAGGATGGAAAGTGCCATAGATGTTTATTGTCCATTCTATGTTCTTGCGTATCCTTGCATTTCCCAGCACCTTTCAGGAGGGCGGATCTCTGTACAAGCAATGGAGTATCAGGCCAAGAATGGTACAGTGGTGTGAATTCTCCATGCTCCCTTATTAAGATAATGGAACCGGAAAATTATCAGCTGATTGGATGCTGGGTCACTACTTGAGAATAAGTACTATGGAGAACCATCAAACCTGCAACCAACTTTATATCAGAGGGAAATAAACACTGGTTTTGTCAAGTTATTGAGATTTTGGGGTCAACCTAGCCTATCCAAATCAATATGGAAGATTTGGGATAGGGTCCAGGAATCTGCATTTTTAACGAGCATCCCAGATAATTCTAACATAGACGGCAGAGAGACTTGATTTTAACAAACACTTCCTTTGATGATTGCCATTAGCTAAATTGTCTATCAAGACCTTAGAAGAGAGGATAAAATTAAAATTTATTTTAATCCTGGCTTGCAATGAGTACATGCATTCTTAGAATATTCATTATATTTTTTGCTTTCATGCATGATGATTGTAGTTTAAGTGGAAACATGACCTGCTGTTTAGGCTACTAGTGTAAACAACAGCCCTGTCATGAGGGTCATACAATGACAATACCAGTGTCTGGGGACATACCCTCAATGCACCCCCAGCAGTCTGTGTTTCCCAGGCCCCATTGCCTCAGCTGTCTTCCAGACTGGAGGGCACAAAGAGCTCAGACCTATCCACTTCCTTCCAGCCTAATTCACCCCCTGAAGGAAGTCAGTTTTGTTTCTGAGCAGAAACAATCACTCATGCTTTATCCCCTAATACTGGCTCTTGCCAATTTGTAACCCATGTATACTCTGAAATGGGGGAGAATAGAGCATCTCCATGATCCCTTCCAGAGTTTGATCCAGCTGGCTCAGATGGATCTCCTTACTTCTGGGTCTACTCCATCTGTAGTTAAAGATCGTTCTTTGAGTGTCTCTTTAATCCTAGCAGCTGAAAACTTAGTTTTGATTACCTGTACTACTATATACTCTCTGGGAAATGTTGGATGAGCCCCTTCCTCCCTCCTGTTTATTCTCTGTGCATGGTGCACAGTAAGTGATCAGCTAACTTACTTACTAGCATCATACTGTATTGTTCTCAATCTAATGTTGAATTTTAGCCTTTTCATGCCATGCCTAAAGTACTGAAGCTGCTCAATTTGAAGTCACTGCCAAAGCTTCTGCCTCTCAAGGATATGAGGGAAAGCTTTCCCAAATACTTTATACTGCTCCATAACCAAGGGTTCATTTACAAGGAATTGCACAAATCTTTATTTTTTAAAAATTAAGCACGGATACTGGGTTTGGTAGTAGTTGCAAGTGACTAAGTTAGATGAGCCTTCTCAGAATGTAGCGGGGGTGGGGGGGGGAACACTAAACCTTATAAAGTACATTCTTCCCATCAAAATTATTGACAAATTAGCTTGAAAAATGGCCAGCTTACTCTGGGTTCTGGAGATGCAGGGCAGGTGAAATGGCTCTATCTTGAGTTTGCATAGAGGCTGTGCATTTCTCTCTTGAGCATGCATTTGGGGAGTGCCTACCTTAGAGGCATTTTAGTGAAGGAGAGGGCCTTCAATGTTATTTAGCCTACCCACCCACAAGATGAAATCTATTTTGTCAACAGGGCGTCTACTCTTTTGTGAGTCATTTCCACCTGTTAGAGAGCTTTTAAATGTATTGAACCTAAACATGCCTCACTGTAACTTCTACCCATCACTTGAGTCTTGCACCTGCCTCAGCTCTAGCATCTCACTCAGGAAATTATAACCTGTCCTTAGCAAATGTTAAGGGCAGCTCCAACAAACCATTCCCTTGAGGGGTGCTGCAGTCCCTACATGGGCCCTTTTCTTTTTTCTCACTTATTCATCTTTGAGAGAGAGAGAGAGAGAGAGAGCTGGGGAGGGGCAGAGAGAGAGGGAGACACAGAATATGCAGCAGGTTCCAGGCTCTGAGCTGTCAGCACAGAGCTCAAACCCACAAACTGTGAGATCACTACCTGAGCTGAAGTTGGATGGTCAACTGACTGAACCACCCAGGCACCCCCCCCGGGCCCTTTTCAAACCTGCATCCTGATCATTCAAACAGTCCAGCAGCGAGCACAGAATTTCATAATAGCTCATCTCCTTTACTTGCTTTCTTTGGTCAGTGTAAAAAGGATTTGTGCCTTAAAGAAACATTGATTAAAATTGCTCCTCTCCCATTGCCTACTGCAGCTGCTTTGGAACCTTGTTCTTCCTAAATACATACATACATACATACATACATACATACACACACACACACACAAAAGAGAGCAAAACAGACAGACAAAAAGAACTCTTCTTGGGGGTGCTCAAGTAAGTAAATCAACAAATAAGCAAAGCAAACGTTTATTTAAAATAGTATCTAAAATAAAAATAGAATTTATGACGTGTTCCTATTTATGTAAAAGTATAAGAATTACTAAAAAAAAGTCCCATAACTAAGAAAAAACAAAACCACTCATTCCTCAACCCTGTCCTGAGTGTATCTTTTCACCTTTTTTGCTTACTTTCCTCCCAGTGCTGAATATCAAAGCCCTGCAAATTAGAAAGGGAAACTCTTTGGAGTTTATCAAAGGTGTGGAGAAAAACTGAGCTGGCAGAATGAGAACGATTCTGAGTAGGCAGGGAAAGAGTGGGAACAGACCCTACTTTTTGTCCATCATATGGGTGACAGTACTTAAAGACAGCACCATAACCATACTGAGGTGACCACAGCCATGGGAGTTTGTGGCAAACATTGGATTCTGTTTCTCAGGGGGAATACTTTGAAGCAGTGTTCATTTGTACACTCATTCATCCACCCAAATATATTTGAGTGCCTTTTAAGTGCAAGGCACTGCCTTTGTAACTTAATGGTAATGTCAACGATTACACAGTAGTTCCTCAGATGGTTAATGACACCTGTATCTCTACTGTAAAGATGAGCAGTGTAGTCCCACCAGGTGTTAAGAACGGTCTCCTATGTTGCAATCTTCAAATATGTGTCTATCTACTTATCTATCAGTCATCCATCCTTCGTGACTGGAGATCCCCAAACAGGAGGCAATCCAAGAGAAGAAACTTAAGAAACTTTTAAGTTTTTAAGAAATGGAAGTTGGGCCATGGTAGAAGGTCCTGTAACTTCAGTACAAAATAATTAAAAGTGCTATATTAACTCTGTTAAAGTTCTATAAAACAATATGCATAACCAGAGCTAATCTCTCTGAACCTGCGCCAAATGTCCAATTTGCTGGATAGTTACTCTGTTGAGGATCCATATCTTACATATCTTTTATTTCATTCCTAATCAGTACCTAGCACAATGTGAAACACAAAGGAGGTATTTACTTCTCTGTAATTTCAGAGCTAGAGGTGGCTTTGGAGACCAACATAGGCTAACCCCTGAATTTCTGTAGATGAGGACTCAGAAACCTAACTGGACCATCAGAAAAGCTTCCTAATTGATTGTTAAGCCTGGAGCTT
Organism: Panthera uncia; assembly: GCF_023721935.1. Taxonomy (NCBI): domain Eukaryota; kingdom Metazoa; phylum Chordata; class Mammalia; order Carnivora; family Felidae; genus Panthera; species Panthera uncia. The sequence continues at coordinate 35,506,051 of NW_026057577.1, forward strand.
CTTCAAACTCTACAGAGCTACTGTAATTGTCTTTACTTGGTCAGTGGCTGCCTTATCTGTCAAGTTTCATCTGGGTGGCCTGACTTGACTCAACTCCCATGCGACCTCCAAACAAAATTAGGTCCCCTTCTAATGCTTAATCAAAGCACTTCTTCATGTTCTTACATAGCATTTTCCATTATTTAGAATTAAACTTCAATTTTTGTGAATAATTTTATACCACCTACCTCTTAACCGAGCCTGTAAGTGTCATGAGAGGAAGAACTAGTCCTTAATTCATCACCATATCCCCAGAGCCTAACACACTCCTGGCACATTGAAGCTCAGTGAATATTTGTCCAAGAAATAAATGGTTGGAAGCCATGAACCAGAGCTTTCTTTTCAAGACAAAAACTTAAGGGCTGCCTGGGTGGCTCAATCTATCAAGCGTCTGACTCTTGGTTTGGGCTCAGGCTATGATCCTGAGGTTTGTGGGTTGCAGCCCTGCATCAGGCTCCTCGCTGACAGTGCAGAGCCTGCTTCAGATTCTCTCTCTCTGCCTGGGTTTTCTCCCCCGCTCTCTCTCTCCCAAAACATAAATAAATAAACTAAAAAAAAAGACAAAAATCTGAGTATGTCAGTCTTCCACCTGAATACCCTTTTTTAGCTCCTTATTTTTTTTAACTGTAGGAAAAAAGAATGTCTGAGAATACCTGCATAGGGCCATCACAACTGGCTCCTCCAAGCTGCTCAGGTACTTTCAGACCACGATGTTTTCGCCTGTGCTGCATCCTCGGTGGAATGCCTTGCCCGACACTGCAGACGAAGGAGGTTAGCATCTACTCTACCTTCTGGGTCAAGTTCAGGTTCCACAAGTGAGGGCCGGCTGGTTGGCTGTCTATTCCTACGGCACGTTGTATTTGCAGGAGAGCAGAAGGGTGGGCAAGCAAGAGGCATACTCTCTTTCCCCAACCTGTCCCTGGATTCTCTCTATTGCCCCTAACACTGCTGTGAATAATGGAGGGGCAGAGGGCAGCCTGCGGTTCTTTCACCATCTGTTGCTCTTCTCAGCTTTTTCCTTCTTCCAGATCTCTGTCTCCTGCTATTTTCCTGGACCATCTTCTGGTCACCCTCTTTCTCAGGGTCCTCTTCCCCAAATTTCACTTCTGTTAGATGAGATGATTTAATTCCTCCTTTTTTGTTTCTTCTTTGGGAATAGGACCCCTAAGAAAGGGGGCTGGGGCTCACATATCACACTTAAAGAGTCCTAGCAAGGCATTTTCCAGAATAAGAAGCTCTTTCTTGAAGTAGATTCTTCTACTCCCTGAGCATGCAAGCAGAAGATGATCACATTTCTGGTTTCAAATTTTAACTTTTCCTTACTCTTACAGACGTTTTAGAATCTAAGCAAAATGACTATCTTTTATACAGCCACTTTAATTCTCAGCAGTATATTTTCAGGAGTGGCCCCCCATTTACCTGTGGGGGCCACTTTTGAAATTGACTCTATGAAGCTCTATGAAGAAAGGTATCATCAGGGAAGGAGGTGTTCTTAGAAATGGCTCTGCAGGGTTTAAACTCCACTTCCTCATTCTTTGTTCAGACCAATGGTCTTAAAGTATGCGCTAGAGATGATCATGTTACAATGCCCAGACTCAATAAGGAAAAAACCAGGCCCCTGATTAAGACCAAACTGCTGCACCTGATGACTCTCCAGCTTCACCTCCCTTTTGTGGCCCCCTCCATTGTTAGGGAGGCCAGGAGCTCAGATAATCAACTTTTGTCCTTAGATAATAGGGTTGCACATTTCCCCAGCTACTTCTAGGCAAAAGTGAAACGCATGACTGGAAATTTTGGAGATTTGTTTCCTTCTGACCACCACCACCCATCCCGCCAAGGCAGGAAATTTGACTATGGCCTCTTTTCATGATCTCTACCCTTACCTTTGTCACGTTCAAAGGAGATAAAGTAGAATCAAGAGAGAGAGAGAGAACAGGCACAGAGAATAAGTACAGATATTTATAATATGGATCAATTATATTAACCAAACAAATCCCCCCTCCCAAGTTTTAATTAACTCGTTGCATTTACATCTAGTGCTTTTTTACTGAAATAAAACCATTAACAAAATATGACATAACAGTAAAACTCTTCAACAAATGGAAGGTATTAAAAATAACAGCACTGGATACAACCTCACATTTATAACATTCTGCATATTTTAAAGATGTTTTTAACAACAAATAAAAGACTGAATCTCACATTACTTGTGAGAAGAAAGCAGGAAGGGTAGTTTTAATCCATTTTATAAATATGCAAACAATTTCAGGGTCCAAGGTCATGTGATGAATTAATAAGAAAATCCTCTCTGTGGCAATTAGTATTATGAAAAAAATGGTCAACAGATCCTAGAGGATTTTTTAAACTAGTCTATTTTAAAACGCAATTCAGAAAACTCAATAATAAAATCAGGGGACAAAGAGAAAAAGGACATTTCTTTTTCCCTTGAGGGAAATTAAATTTGACTGTGGTTGTCAGAATCTGAATAGGCAAAATCTGAAATTAGCCAATAGTAAGAACTCTTAGTACCAATTTGAATTTGTAAGACTTAAACTGTGAAGCATGTATTTCGAACTTTTAGATTAACGTACCACTTTTTAAACATACATTTTATTTTATTTATTTTGTCTTATTTATTTTTTTTTGGAGACAGCAAGGGGACGAGCTGGGAAGGGGCAGAGGAAGAGTGAGAGAGAATTGATGTGGGGCTTAATCTCAGAACCCTGAGGTCACAACCTGAGACAAAATCAAGAGTCAGATGCTTAACCAACTAAGCCACCCAGGCACCCCAATTAATGTACCAGTTTCAATCTGCATAAATCCATTGGCATTTATGCTGCACTTAAACACTTTCACAAACATCACTATATGTAATATCACTTTTTTTGTGGCTGAAAAATCAGCTTTCATGAAGAGAGGTTTCTGGACAGGCAAAAAAATAAAGCATAACATCAAAGGGCCTAGATCACAATAGACTTATGACCCAATTAAGGGCAGGGGAACAATGTATAGGAGACAGATATAGCTACGAAGACAATGCATCTCAAATGAATGGTATTATAGTCATCCATGAATTAGCTAGCTGATAAAAATCATGCTCATCTTGTTACAGGTAGCTAATAATGGGTATGACCCAGTGATCTATGAGAAACCAGTTCCTAAAAGAAAGTGAATAATGTAATTATGTCCATCTCTCTCTCTCCCTCTCTCTCTCTCTCTCTCTCTCTCTCTCTCTCTCACACACACACACACACACACACACACACTCTACCCAATGCTCAAACAAAGTAAGTTTTTCCATTTCTCCTGTCAAGTTGAACTCTACCTAAAATTCATACATGTTCAAAGCCTCAGGTATTAAGACATCATCCTGACTAAAGTTAAGCTCTGTCTATATACAAAAATCATGACAGCTGAAATCTACTGTGGGTCTCTGCTAATGGATCCCCAGTTTAAACCGAGGGCAACTGGAGACAGGGCATGTTCAGCAGGGGCCCTCGGCTCTGGAATCCCCTGCCTATCTTAGTTGATCAAAGCTCCACTTGCAAACCTTCCAGGCTTAGAGCCAAACTTTTATTTTTAGATTAATTGAGAGGCAATCTGAAACTGGAATTTTAATACTGTGATTTTTTTTCTTCAAAGAATTGTTTGAGAGTTAGTACTAGGTATTTTTAATAATTTAAATTAATCTATGTTATCAACTTCAACTAATTATTTGTTTAATGAATTCCTTCAATTTTTAAAATATGCCCACTGCAACATGCTCCTGGGAATGAGACCAAAAATGAATACATTAATTAGAGTAAAACATTCAGGGAGTCAAATAAAAGACAGTAACAGAGGGAGGGAGCCAAGATGGCAAAACAGCATGGAAGTTTTTTGTGTGTCTCGCGTCCATGAAATACAGCCAGACCAACACTAAACCATCCTGCACACCTAGAAAACTGATCTGAGGATTAACACAACAATCTGCACAACCTGAACCACAGAATTCAGCAGGTACATGGCATGGAGAGGAGAATTTGAGGAGCGAGAAACCACTGAGGGCAGGCAAGTGTTTTTTCGGGTGGAGAGAGGACAGAGACGATGGGGAGAATATGGGAAAAGCACCCCTCCCCAAAAGCAACTGGAGAGAAAGTGGAAAATTGGAAAAAGCCGCAGGGACTGAACTAAAAATGGAGAAAGGAGAAGGAGAAAGGAGAAATGAGAGGGTTTAAATTCCATTAAGACTGTAAACAAGGGGAATGCAAAGGCTGCAACTCCACAGCTCCATACCTGGTGGTGCTCTGGTGGGAAGGGAGAATCCCCAGGAGCAGAGTAGGGTCTGGGAGGTTCTCAGACCACACAGGAGAAGCGGTTCCACTGCTGAAAGGACATTTGGTAGAGGCTGTGAGGCAACCTGGGCCCAGCAGACCCCAGAGATGGCCACATTCGCTGGTGCTGGAAAAAGGTCATTAAGGGTGAAGCCTAGTGCCAGATGGGTGTTGTGATTTTTCCATAATCCCTGAAACACTGCTGCTACACTGTCTCATGAACTTTTTCTGGGGCAGGCTTGCACCTGGCCGCAGTCTCTGACATCGGCAGCAGCATGGTCTCGCAAACTTTCCTGGGTGAGGCCAGCATTCAGCCATGGCTCAGTGAGACCCTCCCACAGAGGGGCAGAACAGGTCAAAGCCGCAGTCCCTCAGAAGTAAGGGGCCAGGGAAAACAGCTGCATCTGAGACAAAACGTGGGAGAAAAGTACTACCTGGGTCTTGGTCACGGACAGTGTAAAAGCGGGGAGTGGACGAAAGCTGAAGACAAAGGACGGGTGCGTGATTGCTGATCAGGGAGAACAGAGTTCTGATACTAGAGACTGGGTAGCTGGGTGATGCCATTTTCACCACTCCTGCGCACGCGCATACGCACCTACAAGTGCCACAACAATCCACCCCAGTAGGCTAGCGGCGCCATCTAGTGGAGAACAGAGCTGTTACACTGAGCCCCGCCATACTGGGCCAACCTCGCTCTACAAGAACACAAGTCTCACCGCTTGCTTAGTTTATGGACTGTAAAGAGCTTCATAGTCTGACTTCAAGGAGAAAACGAAGTCATTTCAGTCATGTTTCAGTCTTTTAGCAGGTCCATCTATTCCATTTCTTTCTTTTTTCTTTTTTTCTCTTTTTCATTTCCTTTCTTTTCTTGAATAGAGAAAGAGAAAAAATCATTTTTATTTTCAATTTTTATTAATAATATTTTCTTTAATTTTTTTTACTATATATTTTTACTATATTTTTTACTTTTGTGTAAAATTTTCAAATTCTATTTTACTTCCATCATTTTATTTTAGTCTACTTCATTGTATTATTTTCTTCAAATTTTCAAATGATTTCCTTATTTTCCCCTTTTTCTCTTTTGTTTCTTTTTCTTGAATACAGAAAAGGAAAAATTTTATTTTTATATTTAATTTTTATTAAAAATATTTTTTCTTTAATTTTTTCTACTATAGTTTTACTTTTGTGTAAATTTTTAAAATTCTAGTTTACTTCCATCATTTCATTTTAGTCTAATTCAGTGTATTCATTTTTTCAAATTTTCAAATGATTTCCTCTTTTTGTTCTTTCCCCTTTTTTCTCTAATCTATCCAGCCACTTTCAACACCCAGGCCAAAACACACCTAGGGTCTAACATCATTTATTCGATATGTGTGTGTGTGTGTGTGTGTGTGTGTGTGTGTGTTTAATTTTTTAATTTTAACATTTTTTTAATTTTAATTTTTTTTAATTTTCATTTTATCTATCTCAATAGTTCCTTTCTTCCTTCAAATGATGAAATGCAGGGATTTACCCCAAAAGAAAGAGCAGGAAGAAACGACAGCCAGGGACTTAACCAACACGGATACACGCAAGATATCTGAACCAGATTTTAGAATCACGATAATAAAAATACTAGCTGCAGTCAAAAATAGATTAGAATGTGTTCTGCGGAGATAAAAGAAGTAAAAACTAGTCAGGATGAAATAATAAATGCTATAACTGAACTGCAATCACGAATGGATGCTGTGGCGCAAGGATGGATGAGGCAGAAGAGAGAATCGGCAATATAGAGGACAAACTTATGGAGAACAATGAAGCAGAAAAAAAGAGGGAGATGAAGGCAAAAGAGCACAATATAAGAATTAGAGAAATCAGTGACTCATTAAAAAGGAACAACATCAGAATCATAGGGGTCTCAGAAGAGGAAGAGAGAAAGAGGGGTAGAAGTGTTATGTCAGCAAATCATGGTGGAAAACGTTCCTAACCGGGGGAAAGACACAGACATCAAAATCCAGGAAGCACAGAGGACTCCATGAGATTCAACAAAACCTGACCATCAACAAGGCATATCATAGTCAAATTCACAAAATACTCAGGCAAGGAGAGAATCATGAAAGCAGCCAGGGGAAAAAGTCCTTAACCTACAAGGGAAGACAGATCAGGTTTGCAGCAGAACTATCCACAGAAACTTGGCAGGCCAGAAAGGAGTGGCAGGGTATATTCAATGTGCTGAATCAGAAAAATATGCAGCCAAGAATTCTTTATCCAGCAAGGCTGTCATTCAAAATAGAAAGAGAGATAAAAAGTTTCCCAGGCAAACAAAAATTAAGGGAAATTGTGACCACTAAACCAGCCCTGCAAGAAATTTTAAGGGGGAGACTCTGAGGGGAGAAAAGATAGATAGATAGATAGATAGAGAGATAGATAAATAAATAAATAAATACTGAAAGCAACAAAGATTAGAAAGGACCAGAGAACACCACCAGAAACTCCAACTCTACAAGACACATAATGGCAATAAATTCATATCTTTCAGTACTCACTCTAAACACCAATGGACTCAATGCTCCAATCAAAAGACATAGGGTAACAGAATGGATAAGAAAACAAGATCCATCTATATGCTGTTTACAAGAGACCCACTTTAGACCTAAAGACCCCTACAGATTGAAAGTAAGGGGATGGAGAACCACCTATCATGCTAATGGTTAAAAGAAAAAAAAAAAAGAAAGAAAGAAAGCTGGAGAATCTGTACTTATGTCAGACAATCTAGACTTTAAAATAAAGAGTATATTGGGGCGCCTGAGTGGCTCAGTCGGTTAAGCGTCCGACTTCGGCTCAGGTCACGATCTCGCGGTCCGTGAGTTCAAGCCCCGCTTTGGGCTCTGTGCTGACAGCTCAGAGCCTGGAGCCTGTTTCGGATTCTGTGTCTCCCTCTCTCTCTGACCCTCCCCCGTTCATGCTCTGTCTCTCTCTGTCTCAAAAATAAATAAACATCAAAAAAAAATTAAAAAAATAAAATAAAATAAAATAAAATAAAATAAAATAAAATAAAATAAAGACTATATCAAGAGATGAAGAAGGGCATTATATCATAATTAAGGGGACTATCCACCAAGACAACCTAACAATTGTAAACATTTATGCACCAAATGTGATAGCACCCACATATTTAATTCAATTAATCACAAACATGAAGAAACTCATTGATAGTAATACCATAATAGGAAGAGACTTCAACACCCCACTCACAGAAATGGAAAGATCATCTAATCAAAATATCAACAAAGAAACAATGGCTTTGGATGACACACTGGACCAGATGGACTTAACAGATATATTCAGAACATTTCATCCTAAAGCAGCAGAATATACATTCTTCTCCAATGCACATGAAACATTCTCCAGAATAGACCATATACTAGGACACAAATCAGCCCTCAGCAATACAAAAAGATCGAGACCATACCGTGGATATTTTCAGACCACAAAGCTAAGAAACTTGCAATCAACCACATGAAAAAAAAATTTGGAAAGGTAACAAATACTTGGAGACTGAAGAACATCCTACTAAAGGATGAATGGGCTAACCAAGAAGTTAAAGAGCCAATGAAATGGATGCCAGTGAAAATGATAACACCACAACCCAAATCCTCTGGACGCAGCAAAGTCAGTCATAAGAGGAAAAAATCCAGCACCCAGGCCTTCCTAAAGAAGGAAGAAAGATCTCAGATACACAACATATCCTTATGCCTTAAAGAGCTGGAAAAAGAACAGTGAAGAAAACCCAAAATTGGAAGAAGACAGGAAATAATAAAGATTAGAGCAAAAATTAATGCTATCGAAACCAAAACAAACAAACAAACAAACAAACAAAAACCAGTAGAACAGATCAATGAAAGCAGAAGCTGGTTCTTTGAAAGAATTAACAAAATTGATAAACCACTAGCCAGTTTGATCAAAAAGAAAAAGGAAAGGACCCAAATAAATAAAATCAAGAATAAAAGAGGAGAGATCACAGCCAACACAGCAGAAAGAAAAAAAAAAATAGTAAGAGAATATTATGAGCAATTATATGCCAATAAAATGGGAAATCTGGAAGAAATGGACAAATTCCTAGAAACATATATACTACCAAAGCTGAAACAGAAGAAACAGAAAATTTGAACAGACCCATAACCAGCAAGGAAATCGAATCAGTAGTCAAAAATCTCCCCCAAAAACAAGAGTTCAGGGCCAGATAACTTTCCAGGGGGATTCTACCAAACATTTAAGGAAGAGTTAACACCATTCTCTTGAAGCTGTTCCAAAAAATAAAAATGGAAGGAAAACTTCCAAACTCTTTCTATGAAGCCAGAATTACCTCGATTCCAAAATCAGATAGAGACCCCACGAAAAAGAAGAACTCTAGACCAATTCCCTGATGAACATGGATGCAAAAATCCTCAACAAGACATTAGCCAACTGGATCCAACAATACATTAAAAAATTATTCACCATGACCAAGTGGGATTTATACCTGGGATGCAGGGCTGGTTCAATATCTCCAAAACAATTAGCATGATTCAACACATCAATAAAAGAAAGGACAAGAACCATATGATCCTCTCAAAAGATGCAGAGAAAGCATTTGACAAAATACAGCATCCTTTCTTGATAAAAACCCTCAAGAAAGTAGGGATAAAAGGATCATACCTGGATATCATAAAAGCCATATATAAATGACCCAACGCTAATATCATCCTCAATGGGGAAAAAATGAGAGCTTTCTCCCTAAGGTCAGGAACAAGACAGGGATGTCCACTCACACATAGTTATTCGACATAGTATTGGAAGTCTTGGCCTCTGCAATCAGACAAGACAAAGAAATAAAAGGCATCCAAATCAGCCAGGAGGAGGTCAAACTTTCACTCTTCACAGATGACATGATACCCTCTATGGAACACCCTAAAAATTCCACCAAAAAACTGCTAGAACTGATTCATGAATTCAGCAAAGATGCAGTATATAAAATCAATGCACAGAAATCAGTTGCATTCCTATACACCAACAATGAAGTAGCAGAAAGAGAAATCAAGGAATTGATCCTATTTACAGTTGCACCAAAACCATAAAATACCTAAGGAATAAATCTAACCAAAGAGATGAAAAATCTATACATTGAAAACTATATAAAGCTTATGAAAGAAATTGAAGAACACACCAAAAAGTGGAAAATGATTCCATGCTCCTAGATAGGAAGAACACATTTTGTTAAAATGTCAATACTACCGAAAGCAATCTACATATTCAATGCAATCCCTATCAAAATAACACCAGCTTTCTTCACAGAGCTAGAAAAAATAACCCTACAACTTGTATGGAACCAGAAAAGACCCTGAATAGCCAAAGCAATCTTGAAAAAGAAAACCAAAGCAGGAAGCATCACAATCTTGGACTTCAAGCTATACTACAAAGCTGTAATCATCAAGACAGTATGGTACTGGCACAAGAACAGACACTCAGATCAATGGAACAGAATAGAGAACCCAGAAATGGACCCACAAATGTATGGCCCACTAATCTTTGACAAAGCAGGAAAGAATATCCAATGGAATCAAGACGGTCTCTTCAGCAAGTGGTGCTGGGAAAACTGGACAGTGACATGCAGAAGAATGAATCTGGACCACTTTCTTACACCATGCACAAAAATAAACTCAAAATGGATGAAAGACCTAAATGTAAGAGAGGAAGCCATCAAAATCCTCAAGGAGAAAGCAGGCAAAAACCTCTTTGACCTTGGCCACAGCAACTTCTTACTCAACACGCCTCTGGAGGCAAGGGAAACAAAAGCAAAACTGAACGACTGGGACCTCATCAAAATAAAAACCTTCTTCACAGCAAAGGAAACATTCAGCAAAACTAAAAGGCAACCGACAGGATGGGAGAAGATATTTGCAAATGACATATCAGATGAAGGATTAGAATCTATAAAGAACTTATCAAACTCAACACCCCAAAATACAAAGAATCCAGTGAAGAAATGGGCAAAAGACATGAATAGACACTTCTCCAAAGAAGACATCTAGATGGCTAAATGACACATGAAAAATGCTCAACATCACTCATCATCAGGGAAATACAAATCAAAATCACAATGAGATACCCCTCACACCTGTCAGAATGGCTAACATTAACAACTCAGGCAACAACAGATGTTGGCAAGGATGCAGATGTTGGCAAGGAAAGAGGATTTCTTCTGCATTGTTGGTGGCAATGTAAGCTGGGGCAGCCACTCTGGAAAAGAGTATGGAGGTTCCTCAAAAAACTAAAAATAGAACTACCCTACAAGCCAGCAATTGCACTACTAGGCATTTATGCAAGGGATACAGGTGTGCTGTTTCGAAGGGACACATGCACCCCAATGTTTACAGCAGCACTATCAACAATAGCCAAAGTATGGAAAGAGCCCAAATGTCCACTGATGGATGAATGGATAAAGAAGATGTGGTATATATACACAATGGAGTATTACTCGGCAATCCAAAAGAATGAAATCTTGCCATTTGCAACTACGTGGATGGAACTGGAGGGTATTATGCTAAGTGAAATTAGTCAGTCAGAGAAAGACAAATATCATATGACTTCACTCATAGGAGGACTTTAAGAGACAAAACAGATGAACATAAGGGATGGAAACAAAAATAATAGAAAAGCAGGGAGGGGGACAAAACAAAAGAGACTCATAAATATGGAGAACAAACAGAGGGTTACTGGATGGGGGGTGGGAAGGGTTATGGGCTAAAGGGGTAAGGGGCATTAAGGAATGTACTCCTGAAATCATTGTTGCACTATGTGCTAACTAATTTGGATGGAAATTAAAAAAAAATATAAAATTAAACAAAAGACAGTAACATATGTAAATCAGCACCTAACGTTCATATATATGCATACAGTGCCTTTTTTTTCTATCTAAAATGCACCTCCATACCCTCTAATACCTGCCTGTGGGAAGGTGGTCCACTTACAACATTTTGGTGAGAAGAGAAAAGAAAATGATGGGACTGTGGGAATCTACTCCTGTTCTGCTCAGAGCCCTGTGCTGTTGGATCTGCCATACTCTGAAATGCCTATAGCTCACCTCTGAGACCTTTTTTAGTTTCATGCCATGAAGGAGACACACATTAATTATAGGTTGGAATGGGAATGGAATGCTGTGGCGGCACAATGCATTTTAGTAGAAATGATCTGAGCTCATGCACTGTTGAGAGTTTACCCTCATGCATGCTGCTACTGTTGAGTCTTTTTCTCTATGTTGTGCTTTTCTTTGTTTTCTTTACTCTTGCTCTTGCATTTAAATGACATCACTATGAGACCTTAAAACCACAATGAGTGAACATGATGATACCACATTGTATGAAAAGGAAGGTGTTTAATGAAGATACTTTAAAATATGTATCTTACATGGTAGAGTTTTTTTTTAATTTATTTTGAGAGTGTGCATGCACAAGTAGGGGGGGGACAAGGGGGGGGGGGGGGGAGACAGGGAGGGAGGGAGATAGAGAGACCCAAGCAGGCTCCACACTATCAATGCAGAGCCAGATGTGAGGCTCAAACTCAGGAACTCTGAGATCATGACTTGAGCCAAAGTTGGGCACTTAACCAACCGAGCTACCCGGGTGCTCTTGTATCTTATATGGTAGAATCTTAATTGCAATCCAATTTGATGAAGCTAGTATCACGCTTCTTTGTCCATGACTAGACCAGTCAGGTGACTTATCTTGGAAGATAACTTGCTTTGGACAAGAGATAACTCTTTCTCTGACTTACATCTTTTACTTTCTAATGTTCTATTCATTTTTGGGTACAGTTACCTGTGGTTTCACATTCGTTGTCCAATATCTCCAAAACCAAATAGGTTCACTTTAAATATTATATAATTTTTAATTTGATCTCAAAATTTTTTCTCAGCACAGTAGCAATATTGCATCTTTTTATAGTATTTAATATGGCTTTTACAATTTCTATTAGTGATGTGCTACTGAGAACTTAAAGGTTCTAATCCATTATAGAATATGTAGTCAACGCTTATATAAGCAGAGCTTCCTTGTCAACCAAACATCATATATTTTTTTCTAATATAAGATTGGTCAATTTTGTACTCCACTGATGTCTGCCATTACAATAATGAAGCCGGCTACATTTTCTTTGTAACAAGATGACTAATTTGGTTGCTGGCTTTCTGTTTCAATTCCATCTTCTATTTAAATTAGTTGAAAATATAGATTCTGTGTTTGTCTTCTGCATGTGCAGGGTCAGATGTAAAAGTCATTTATTCATTCTATTTGGCTCCAACATTAATATCTAAGAGGAATTTTTGTCTTGTCATGTTTTTCTCCCACTTTTACAGGCTCATTATTCAAATAAGATGATAAAGTATGATTACTCCATATAAGGCTGCTCAATTCAAAGAGAAATTGTGGATATTTCTCAAAACTAATTTGAATGTGGGTCATATAGATGGAAAAAAGCTAAGAAAGCTAGAGAGAAAAATGTCATCCTTTGTGTGGGAGCCTTTCTCTTGAGACCAGACTCTATGTTTTGAACATAGAATTTTTTCCTTTCAGTTCACTCTGTGATAGATGGGGCTAGTGGAGGACTCCGAAATGCCTATGCAAATGACCTTTTGATTATATGGATTTGTATAGAGTTTTCTCAACTTTGGTCTTGTTACTCCCATTAGTTGATGGCTCTTTGAAGACAGAAGCCATATCTCATACATCTTGTACATTTACCAAGAGTTCTTCACCAAATAGATGAACAACAAATGGTCTCTGGTAATAAAGCATTAAGAGATGTTTGGAAAAGAGAGAGATGGAAAATGAGCTTAGAGTTCCTAAGGACATTTCTATAAGTAGGTAGTTATATGCTGTGCACTTTATTATTGTTTTTGGAAGGTCCTTTCTGAGCCCAAATGGCTATCTACTTGAGTAGGGGAGGCATACCCTTACATGGCTTAACACACACCTTTGGAGTCACAAAAAGAGTAAGTCATGGCTGGCCAAGGAGATTCATCACACATACAATGAGTTATGTTGAGTTGGTGATACTCCCTTATTGGTAGAGAGAAGGGAACTCAGACTATTCCTCGGTTCAGTGAAAAAGAGGAACATGATGGCCATGTCTGGGTTTTCTAGTCAAGATAGTCTTTTCTGATTGGTAGTGTAATCTCCCAGATTCACCCCTCATTCTTCTGTCACAGCCTAAATTATCTAAGAGGCTTCTGTACCTACCCAGCCTTAAGCCGGAATTAGTCCCTGTTCCATCCCTGCACACATAGCACATTATTCTGGCTTTTATTTTATATTTGTCACTGTCTTGCCTCTCTACCTTTTTAACTACCTACCTGCCTAACTACCTACACATTCCAGTTTCCCTAAAGCAGCTGCTCTTTGGGGCCAGGGACAACCTGTTTTTTTTCTTACCCCAAATGCCCAATATGGATAGGCTCTGCTTTTAGGACATGCTTCATAAATGATGATAAAGGAAACTGAGCAGTTGGTTAATTGACAAAAGGTCACCCAAGATAATTGCAGTGATTAAGGAACTATTGGTATTTAAGAGGAATAGAATCTTCAATCGGTGCAGACTGACTCGGATCTATAGCAATGGAGTCAAGTGTATGGGATTTCATAGACTAAGTGTCAATGGCATAAGCTCATTCTTGAATTTTTGCCAGTTCAAGAGGATATTAATGGCAACCTGAGTCAACCAGTGCTCTAAATGTCACTCTACCTTGTGCTCTGTCAACACAGAGGGGACAACCTGGCGTGGTCAGTTATACTGAATCAACCTTGAGGAAACAACAAGAAAAGGCAGATATTTAAAAAGGGCTATGTTCCCCAATGCACACCTGGGTGACTTGGCCAAATTACTTAACCTCTGTAAGCCTGATTTCTTCCTCCTATGTAGAATGGAGATAATGGTATCCACTATATAGGCTGGAATTGAGATTATTTAGGCAAAATGTTTAACATGGTGTGATATAACTATTTATGAGAAATATATATTTGGTCACTTAGATGACCAAATATATTTGGTTTTCATCCATAGTTTCTGAAAATGCTTCAGAGCCCCCAAAATAAAATGGGTGCCTTGTTATTGATGAAAGTGACTTTTGGACCTCACCCAAGGGCAGGGGCTGGTTTCCAGGTGGACCAACCATGATTAAAGAGTTGGAATTTTCAGTTTCCAACCTTCAACCTCTGGCCGGGGGAGAGGGGCTGAAGGTTGGATCAGTGAATTGTCAATGACTTGGTCAATTAGGACTATGTAACAAAGTCCCTAAAAAACCCAAGAGGATAGCTTCTTTGTCCTTTTTCAGAGAGCTTTCATACTTGAGGAACCAGAATGTTTCCATGTGTCACCAAGTGAGGCTCCAAGCTCCACAAGGACAGAAGTTTCTTTGGGACCTTGCTGTATGTATCTCCTATGTATCTCTTCATCCAGCTGATAATTCATATTGTTTATTATATACTTTAATATACTGGTAAATTTAGGTGTTTCCCTGAGTTCTGCAAGCCCCTGTAGCAAATTAACTGAATGTAAGGTTGTTGAAACCGCTAATCTGTATCTGGTCAGTCAGAAGCACTGGTTAAAGCCCAGGGCTTGTGACTGGCATATCAAGTGGGGAGTGGGGAGGCAGTCTTATATGACTGTGCCCTTAACCTCTGGAATCTGATGCTATCTCTGGGTAGTGTCAGAAATGACCTGAATTCTGAATACCTGGCTGATATCTGAGAGTTGCAGGTGTTGTGTGTGTGTGGGACCCCCTTCTACTATGTTGGAAATGGGTCCAGGAACCCTAAGTGACAGGGTATGCTCAAAGAACATTAGCATAATTATAAAGATGATTGTATGCACTATTTCTCCTTATTTGCTATTTCATTTCCATTCCTTACTGCACATGAAAGAACTGTATGCTGGCAGAAAATATGCCCTAAGTTTCTCTTAACTGTCTAAACCTTAAAAAATGATTTTGACACATCGTGAAGAATGGCTGCATTGAAAACTGAGGTCATGTGACTTTTTGAACTTTCCAAAGAGGACATGTTTACTGATCTACACCAGCTAGAGCATTTGGCGTAACTGTCCTAAATCATGAATCCTTCAATTAACTGACGCATGAGTCAATAAAGGTGGGATAAATGCCTTTGGACACATTTCACAGTGTCCCCAGACTTTCATATCCCTCCCCACTCCCTAACCTATCCCCTAAATATTAGGAATCTAGGCAACAGCATAAATCAAAAACTCAAAGTTACTCTTGAGGATGCCTTCCAATCATTTTTACAAGTGATTACTTTTGAGTGTAGACAGAGCAGCCACCTCTGTTTACAATGAAGAAACTGAAGCCCAAAAGGTTAAGGAACGCAACCATGGCAACCACACTAATCAATGGTCAAATTGGTGCAAAGATAATTTCACTTGCTGCAGAGATGGGTGAGATAGCAATTTCCCTCAGAGAGGCACAGGCCTGACTGTGGTCACTTAGCTGGGATGATTCCCACATCATGCTGATAGGCACATGGAAAATAATAAGAGCAGCTCACATTTATTGAATACTGAAGTCCCCAACACAGTGCCCAGTACTTCGAACGTAGCATCTCTAATCCTTATAACAAAGGCCTGGGGTAGGTACTATTATTATTCCCACTTTCCAGATGAGGAAATAGACAAGGTACTTAACAGTTTTTCCGAGGTCACCCAACTTATAAATGGTAGGAAGTAAAATTTAAATTCAGGTTTTCCCAACTCCTATGTGCGTATTCTTAGCCAATACGGACCCTGCCTCTCTTAGTCATTTAATATCAACCATCGTGGTTTCATGACTATGTTTTCTACTGACTGACGGAGCTTTGTGGAGAAATGTGGAGAGGGGTGGGGTGGGATGGGGGAGATAGGAGAGGAGGTGGGATGAAGAAGAAATGGCTCATCCGGTCAGTTACCTCACCTCCTCTATATTTACTTATTCCTACTACGGGCCAGGTGCCGTACTAGATACCGGCTGTAGCTGTGGAGATTACCAACCTTCTGGCTGTCATGAGGCTAAGTGCCTCAAGAATCCTGCACCACTTCACACAGGACACTGAATGTGTGTGACCACTTGAGAAGATGTGGGTACCAAGCTGTAACATCACTTACATCTTCGTCTGGATAAGCTGACCTGAGAGCAGGACTCCCTCACAGCTGTCAAGACCTAAGAGAATGTTCATGAAGATATGTCACCGTTTCTCTGTAAGCCCATTCTGAGGCCCATGTTTTGACTTACGGTATGTATTCTGTACTGTCTATGCCCCTCGGTGTGGAGTGGATCATATTGCAGCTCTGAAGTTATGTGTAACCATAGTGAAGCAGCAGGCATAACGCTGCCATTGGCTGGTAACTATTTCTAATAACAGACTGGCAGCATCCCTGCAGGGTTCTTAATGCATGGCAGGGCATAGCTAGCCAGCAGCCTTCCTTGTTTTCTGTGAGCAAGGGTGGAGGTGGCCCTGAGGTAGGGCCTTGGGAGGCCTCTCTTCCTTACAGTTCTAATACACTGTCCTGGGAATCCGTCCCACCCTCTTCCTGTCCATGCCAGAGACTGTCAGTCATTCAGAGCTTCAGGACAGGGGAGAATGGGAACAACTGCAGATTCCCCAGATGTGTTCAGTGATTGTGACTCACTGCATCATCTGGCCCCAGAAAACAATTTTCCAAATATTTCTCCTCAACATCTCTTTCCATCAAACTAAAATGACAGATAGAAAAAAAAGAAAAAAGCTCTGAGTAAAGGATAAAAAGTTTCATAATGGGATTTGAGAGCCTGGGCAATCATGTCATTAAAAAAAAAATTGGCTGCCATACAGCTAGCTCAAATGACACCAGGCACATTGCCTAGTGAACTTCAGATGAATAGGCACTGGAGTCTGTCTGGGCCTGATTTTTGGAGCCTCTGTGAAGAGAGGCATCTGAGGTGTGTATGCAAACTGCAGAGAGCCTGAGGTGCGCATGGTTAGCCTGAGGGAAGCTCCAGCCTGGGGAACGTGGGAGGTGGTCTTTATCGGTCCGCCAGAATTTCTGTGGGGACTCATGCCCACCTTTCCTTCTCCCACAGGGATGGAAAAACAGACGCTGCTATGGCACATGCAATATGGTGAACAGATATCCACCTCACACATGTGAAGTGACTTGGCTTGCCAGAGACATAAAGGTAGCAGAAGTGGTTTTGGGCACAGTGGGGGAGGAAACTCACAAACCATGCTCCGCTACCCCTCCAGGATGAGGAGTATAAGACAGTTCCATGCCATCCACCGGGAGCCCCCAATTTAAGAGCCAGATGCAAGAGAATTTAAGTCAGGAAGCAGTATCTACCAGGTAGCTTTCCGAGCCCTAGTCACCTTCATCTGGCCTGTGACATGACTATTTAACCCTTGTTTACATTTACACATTCACACTCTACCCTGACTCACATCCTTTGTTTCCTTCACAAACTTCTAGCCTCCTAGCAACTACTGTCATCCATCTTTCCCCGGGTTCACCTTTTCCCTGAATTGACCCCATCAACTTGTGAGACGGCCAAGGGTTTCTGCCTAGTCCTTGAGTCAGCTGAATATACAAATGCCTGTACCTGTGCCAATGCATCTTGTCATGCTTGTGGTCCACCTGCTTTTTGTTTATCAGCTTCTGTACACATAGAAGGTAGCTCTGCATTCCCGCCTGAGTTACATTCGTGAATCGTGTCCTATGTCACCACCTAGGGTGAGCCAAGAAAATTACTTATAGTGAATCAGGAACACCTTTGTTCGTGTCACGAAAACCAGTGCGTCTTTTTAACAGACGCACCTCACTTTACGAAAACTTAATATGTGATGATTCAGGTTTAAGTATGAAAACTGAATTTAGACATAGCTCTTCAAGAACTAGATATGCTGAATAAAGCAGTGGTTCTCAAAGTTGGAACCACCTTCTCAGAGAAGGTTTTGGAAATTTGTGGGGACATTTTTGCTAGTTCCAATGATTGAGGTAATGTGGTGGACATTTACTGAGAGAGGCCTGGGGATGCTAGATCACAGAGTCTTATACAACAAAGAATTGTCTTGGCAGACTCCCGCAGACTAAAACCAACTCTTTTAAACACCATCACAAAATGTTTTTATACCATTTTAATGCAATCTTAATTTTCTAGGAATGCAACTACAGTAAAAAATATATATATATATATCAAAGGGGATTGTGTTTTGATTTGTTTGGAACTTTGCCAAGAGGTTTTCACCATTTGGAGGCACAAAAAAAAATCACATCACAGACAGCAATGGTCAAGTGGCTTTTGAGTCACGGTATACACACTGGCAGTGGGATTCATTGTGGCTGTTACATTGGTGGTAATACGATCACTATTAGTAATAGCATTGTCCATGCTAATACTCTGTGTCTTAGAAAAATGTTTTTGGGGTGCCTGGGTGGCTCAGTCGGTTAAGCGTCCAACTTCAGCTCAGGTCACGATCTCGCCCTCCGTGAGTTCGAGCCCCGCGTCAGGCTCTGGGCTGATGGCTCAGAGTCTGGAGCCTGCTTCTGATTCTGTGTCTCCCTCTCTCTCTGCCCCTTCCCCGTTCATGCTCTGTCTCTCTCTGTCTCAAAAATAAATAAAACGTTAAAAAAAAATTAAAAAAAAAAGAAAAATGTTTTCTACTGCCATCATGCCTGAGATTTTTACTGATGAGATGGTATTATAAGTGACTTATTTCTCTTGTATATTACGTGAACATTGTATTTATCCTATCAATTTTATATGAGTTACATAACCTATGAATTTCTATACAAGGTGGTTAAGAAGGGGTTATTTTTTATAAAAGTGGACTTTGCATTTGTTGGAGACAAGAACCACTGGCATAAAGCAACATGTGTCTGACATTCGGAGACATTTTTCATTTGCACAAAGAGAAGAGATTTCCTGCCACAGGATGAGAACACTGGGGCAAAGATTTTCAACATAAGTTATGTGATAAAAAGTCTGAAAAAGGACTTATATTTAATTGTTTTTAAAGTTAGCTAGCCACCTATCAAGCAACCCCTCCTATGCCTAGCTCATTTTTGTTCTAATATTTGAGAAGCTTCTTGACTACATCACTTTGCAGGATTTCTTGGGTATTAAAAATTCAGGGACCTGACCATCTAGAAGAATAGACTGCCCTCTCTTGGAGGGTGATCTGCTTTAAGATGAGAGTATTTAAATATTTAGCATTTATAACCTTGAATTCCTTCCAACCAATGATGTGTCTTTTAATTGAAATTCTGAAAAGCCCCTGAACCCTTTTTACAATATCTCTAAGGTGGCTATAATGCAATTCTAGGCTTTTCAAAATCATTTTAGATGGCAGGTGGCCAGTTAAGCAGTGTCTATTGTAAACAACAAGATGAGCAAATAAACTTAGAAGACTAGAAGAAAGATGGCCTTTAGCGTTAAGCAGACCTGGTCCATTTCATGGCTCTACTACTTACTGCCTGACTTCTAAGCACTCAGTGTCCACTTCTGTATAATGGGCATAATACCATCTGTCTCAATAAGCTGATTTGAGGATTAAATGAGATCACAAATATAAAGCTTTTACTAGAAGGCCCAGTTTACAAAAGGGACCGAAGAAAATGCATGAATCACCATCCTCCCAGGACCTGAGCAATGAAAGTGACCTAGTTGGCTAGTCAAATGCCCCATTAGACTTTATAAGTCTCTTCTATAAATGGTGAATCAAAATATTCAAGTCCATATTGTTCCTTTGTTTTCTTCTCTTGACCTGTGGTGACTAATCCTGTTTCATAACCTGAATATAGTTAAGAGTCACAGCAAAATAGGAAAACATTTGAAGTTTAATCCTGTGAAAATTATAATCAACTCCTCCCTTCCAGAACTATCTCTCTTCCCTTTCCCCAACAAATTATAGTGAGTCCTAAAAGCAGAATGGATGGCCAGCTCAGATGTCTATTGTCATAGGCCACTTTTTAAGAATTGTAGTACTCAGCATATTAAGATTTAAATTTCTATACAGAACATCCTGCAAATCCTCTCCTTACTTGAGCTTCAAATCACACACGAAAAGAAATTTATTCTTTACCATGAATAAAAGATAATTAATGGTAAAATTCTCTTAAGATTGTTTAAAGGCCATCCCACAAGATGGATATTGAATGGTGTTGAATAAGTGGGCAAAAAAGCCTTTTCAGTCGAAGGGTCTCAGTGGGGATAGTTATATGTCATTTCTGAAAAGGGCGTTGTGCTCTCATTATTTCTGCTTTCCCTAAAAGTTGGGATTCTTGCCTTGAGACAATAATAATTCAGCATCGTGTACTTGTGTTAGCAGTCAATAATATTCTTCCACATAAAAATGTGGCCCATACATATGTGTTCTATTTCTAATTTCGTTCTTCCTATAATCTATTCTCTCCCTGAAAGTAGGCCTTCCTCAGTATAGTCATTGATGGAAGAGGCTTCATTCCATTCCACACAGGCAGCTGAAGTGCACAGACTGGGTTTGGGGTGAGATTCTTGACCTACTGTGTTTTAAGGAACAATCAATTAATTGTTCTCTACGTAGTTTTCTCCTTTCTAAAATGAGGGTCCTACTTTGCCATCACCATAAGGTATGTGAAAGGCCAGACGTTACCACATAATGCTTTATGATGTCATTTTTGAGATATTATTGACATATAGCATGGTAGGAGTTTTAAATAATTTATGTATATATTGCAAATGATTCACAATAAATCTAGTTAACATCTGTCACTACAAAGAGATAATTTTTTTTTGTGATAATAAATTTTAAGACCTACTCTCTAACAACTTCCAAATATACAATACGGTCTTGTTAACTATAGTCATCATGCTATACATCACATCCCCAGGATGTACATCTTATAACTGGAAATTTTTACCTTTTGACCACTTTCACCCATTTTTCCTGCCCCCCTGCCTCTGGCAACCACCAATTTGTTCTCTGTATCTATGTACTTATGGGTTCAGCTTTTTGTTTGTTCTTTTTTTTTTTTTTTTTAGATTCTACATCTAAATGACATCTTGTCTTTTTTTGATTTATTTCACTTAGCATAATGCACTAAAGGCCCATACATATTGTCACAGGATTTCCTTTTTTATGGCTAAATAATATTCCATTATATATCTCTACCTATATACTGATAGCTCACATTTTCTTTACCCATTCATCCATTGACCTTTAACTATTTCTGTGTTTTGACTATTATAAATAATGCTTCAATGGACATAGGGGTACAGATACCTTCTTGAGATAGTGATTTCATTTCCTTCAGATAAATACCCAGAAGTGGAATTGTTGGGTCATCTGGTATTTCCATTTTTAATTTTTTGAGAAATCTCCATATTGCTTTTCACAGAGGATCTACCAAGTTATAGTCCCACCAACAATGCCAAAGTATTCTCTTTTTCCACACCCCCACCAGCACTTCTTAGGTCTTGTCTTTTTGGTACTGACCATTCTAACAGGTATGAGGTGGTAGCTCACTATGGTTTTGATTTGCATTTCCCTGATGATTAGTGATGTTGAGTATCTTTTTATGTACCTGGTCATCTACACATCTTCTTTGGAAAAATGTCTACTTAGATACTCTTCCCATTTTTTTTAATTAGGCATTTTATTTATTAGAAGATTTCATTTTTAAGTCATCTTTACATCCAACATAGGTCTTGAACTCACAACCCTGAGATCAAAAGTCTCAGGCTCCACTGACTGAGTCAGCCAGGCACCTACTCTGCCCATTTTTCAACCACAGTTGTTTTTCTGTTGAGTTGTAGGAGGTCTTTAAATAGTTTGCATATTACCCCCTTATCAGATACATAATTTGCAAATATTTTCTTCCATTCCGTAGGTCACCTCTTCATTTTGTTGATGGTTTTCTTTGCTATGCAAAAGATTTTTAGTCTAATGGGGTCCCACTTGTTTATTTTTGCTTTCATTCTTTGCTTTTGGTGTCTAAATGTAGAATATAAAGGATGAAGAAAGAAATACCATGTAAAATATAAAAGATGAGTGCCGTCCTCTCGTTATTCCTTGAGTTACACTTTACTCATGAATAAAGAATACTACTGATAGTAATAATAATGGTCAACTCAAAACATGGCTAGAGGGCATCAGTCAAGAATGGCATAAAGCTCTCATGTTTTCCTCAGATAAGTATCTTGGATCTATTGGCTTTTAGCTATATTTCTTTGTATTATTATTTTTTGTGGCTTCCCTGGGAATCACAATATCATCCATCCTTAACTATTTGTTGTCTATGTACAGTTAATTTGCCATTTCAGGTAAATTGTGGAAATGTTGCATCCATATAAGGTCATATCCACTCTCCCTTCCTTTATGCTAAAGTAGTTGGTTGTATTACATCTCTGTGCCTTACATATCAGAAATTCACCCATTAAAGTATACATTTCGTTGGTTTTTAGGAGATTCAGAGAATTGTTCAATCACCACAATCAATTTTAGAACACTTTGATCACACCCAGAAGAAACCCCATACCCATTAGTAGTCACGTCCCATCCCTGTGCCTATCCCTGTCCCAATTGCAGGCAACCACTAATCCACTTTTTTTAAAAAAATTTATTTATTTAAAAAAAATTTTTTTTAAGAGAGAAAGTGAATGAGAGCAGGGGAGGGACAGAGGAAGAGAGAGAGAATCTCTCTCAAGCAGGCTCCATGCTCAGTCCAGAGCCCGACATGGGGCTTGATCTCACGATACTGGGACCATGACCTGAGCCAAAATCAAGAGTCAGACACTCAACTGACGGAGCCACCTAGGCGTCCCAAAAGGTCTCTTCATTTTTTTCCTGTTATTCATATTGGATAATTTTTGTTCATCTGTCTTCAAGTTCACTTGTTATTTTCCTCCACATCTCCATTCAATTCCTAAGTGTGCAGTTCATTTTTTCTTAATTTCAGATACTACATTTTTTTTGGTTCTAGAATTTTCATTTCATTCTTTTTTATTGTCCCTATTTCTCTGAGGAGACCTCCTGTCTTTTTATCCATCATCCTATGCATCCTGTAGGTTAGTTATAAGAACTACATTAAAATTTTTGCTTTTTATGGGGCGCCTGGGTGGCTCAGTTGGTTCAGCGTCTAACTTTGGCTCAGGTCATGATCTCACTGTTCCCGAGTTTAAGCCCCATGTCAGGCTCTGTGCTGAGCCTGGAGCCTGTTTCAGATTCTGTGTCTCCCTCTCTGTCTCTGCCCCTCCCCCACTTGTGCTCATGCTCACTCTCTCTCTCCCTCAAAAATAAACATTTAAAAAATTTTAAAAAAATTTTTGCTTTTTATTTCCACCATCTGGTTCTTTTTGGGGTCATACTCAGTTGATGTTCTTTTCTACTGAGAACACATGCCCCATTTTCTTGATACTTTGTATGTTGAGTAATCGTGGATTGCATCATAAACATTGTGAATATTAAGTTGTGTAGATTCTGGCTGCTTGTTATTTTCCTCTGTTATTTCTTTCACTTTAGCTAACCATTATATTATGGACTTGAACTCCAAGCTGTTTTTTTGGGTGGGAACTGCAGTCTCAGCTAGCCTCTTTTATTTTCAAATTACTTGCTTTGTGTCTCTACCTTGGATGCATAGTGTAAGAGTCAGCCAGAGAGAGGGAACTTCCAGAATTTGGAAATTTTCTAGATCTCTCCTTGTGATGATTCCCCCACTCTTTTTGCTTTGCTCTGGTTTCCCAGGCCAGACAGACTCTGTTTTTTTCAGAGGCACCCTGCTGCTTTGCACCACTGCCCTTGGCCTGCTTAAGCCATGAACATGGGGACTACATTTACACAGCTCGCCTCTTAACCTCCCCCAAGTGTGTACTCCCTACTAGAGTCTATCTTTTGTTCACTCCCTAGCATCTCCAGATTTTTGGATTATGTCAAGACCCAAAACTGTTTTCTGCAGGCAAGTCATCCAATAAGGTCTTATTACATCATTCCCAGTAGGAGAAGACATATCAACATTCATAATGTGGAAAGTGGAGACACTCCAGGAAGCCCCACTATTGAAAAGACACTGAGAATGCACTTGAGAATTGCTTAAAACCTCAGCCATTTTTCTAAAGAATATCAACCAACATTTTTCTCTTCACTAAGAAATACCATAACCATTTAAAGAGCACTTACACCACCCTTAATGACTAGACTCAAAGTTATAAAATAAATAAGTTATTTTGACAGAATTTGGTTTTCAGAAATTCATCTGGCTATAGATTCATTTTCCAAAATTATCCCCAGTGCACTTCAAAGATTGTAGGATAGGTTGGGCCTCCCATATTTGTTACCCTGAAAGTTGCTGGTCTATAGTTTCATAGAAGTGCATGAAAGAGGGTTTAACCTAGTTTGCATTTATGGGGTCTGCTCACATACTCTTACCCTGACCTCTCTCTTTTTTTCTTAATGAGATTTAAAGCAACCCTGGAACTTTGTGGCTTAGGTTCTATCCCTGCTGGTTATTTTCCCTCTGAAGCCATGACCTTCCATAACATTATAATCATTTCCATAGTCACTAACTTGTGATTCACAAGCTGGGAAGTAATACTTTTAGATGAAAGATGCATAGCAGGAGACGGGTCCTAGGAAATAACCCGCTTTTAATCACATGTCTCTCGTAATAGGACACAAAAGATAAATAAGAAATATGAAAAATATAAATTAATAGGAATTTTACTCATTTTCTTTTTGGCCTCTGTATTTTTTTCACATTGCTGACTTTTATTTTTTATTAAGTACACCCTGGTGGATCAAACAGGGAAAAAGCATGGAGTCTATCTTAATAGTTTGCCAACAGCTTCAGTATCCATTTAGATTAGCGCAATCTTCATCATGGTAAAAAAAAAAAATACAGAAACAAGGTTCCAAGTTTGCTGAAATGTGAACAAAAGTTATCTCTGGTAAGATGGGGTTAAAGAAATTGATACTTTCATCTTTTTACTGGCAGGAAAATATTTTTAAGATCATGATCCTTAAACCAAAGCCAGAATCAGGACCATCCAAATGAAAGGGTACTAAATCAGAGTTAGGTTGTAGGCTGTGGGAACATGGGCTTGCCAGGACCCTGTAGGATTGGTGTAAGAACACAACAGTGCTATATTTACTTTTTCTAGGACCATCCTTCTGGTCATTCTTCCTCTCTCCCCTTATTCCTGTCTTTGCAGATTCATTGCTTTTAAAAAATCCTTGGACAGCCATTTTAGTGGTTCTAGAAGAGAGAAGAGGCACTGTTCTAGGCTTTGAAACTACAACAGTGAACAAGACAGAAATTTCATGCTCTCCAGAGCTTATGTTCTAGTGAGTTGTTAGTGTATAGCCAAGTAGAGACTCGAGTCAATTTCAGATAATATTCGGTCCTAAGAATATAAGAGAATAGGGGGAATATGACAGAATGCAACAGATGCAGGGCGGGTGGGGGGGGGGTGGAGGACCACTTTGGGAAAGGTCAGCAAGGAGGTTCACCCAAGGTGATGACATGCGAGTTAACACAAGCTGTGGCAGGAAGGAACTAGCTTCAGTAAGTTCTAAGAGCACAAATCAAATTCGTGGTGTGTTTTATAATAGATGGTATCAAAGAAACAAGAGCAAGTGTTGTCCGTGTTTAACAGCTTAAGGAAATAAACCAATAGATCTACAGTGGTTACTTCTGGATGTAAATTAAAATCTGGGAATCCATTTGGCACTGAATAGTTTTCCCTATTTTTAATAGTGAGAAAAAGATTTTCAAGGACTCAAAATCTATCTAGACGGAGATACACAGACCAAAGCAAAAACAACATTAGACCACTATAAGCAGTGCTTAACCAGCTCAAAATAATTGAGCACAGTGGATTGGAGGGAGTCCCAAAACACAGATTATGACAGACAGAACTTCAGTAGCCAGGGAGAGTGCGGTAGGGTCAGGCAGGCAGGGTAGAAGTCTTTTCTCTGTCGTAGTCACATTCATGTCAATGGGGGCCACAGGGACAGCTGCCTCTCCAGGGAGCCTTGAGAGGACAAATGCTGCTTTCTGGAGGGAGTTACATTCTGCACCCAAAGAGGAGAAAGGCTCACAAGGCGCTTCTAGAGAGAAGCAAGGTATAGGAAGAGGCTTCCTGACAAAGAAAAACCTGCTGGCACTTCTAGGTTCACGACACGTGCAGAAGTATTTAGTTTAGTTTAGTTTAGTTGATTTATTTATACATTTGAGACAGAGAGGGAGAGAGAGCGAGTGAGTGAGCAGCAAGATAGGGCATGTGCATGTGTGCAAGCGGGGGAGGGGCAGAAAGAGAGAGAGAGAGAGAGAGAGAGAGAGAGAATCCCATTAGGCTCTGTGTGGTCAGTGTGGAGCCCAGTGTGGAAGCTCGAACCCACTAACTTTGAGGTTGCGACTTGAACCGAAACCAAGAGTCCAATGCTCAACCCACTGAGCCACCCAGGTGCTCCAGAAGTATTTTAAATATAAATCCTTAGTTTACCAAAGCCTATTTGTCTTTAACTGAAATCATAGCTTTTTAAAGGCAATGTAAGTAAAGAAGACATGAACTTCTAACTAAATGAAAGTATATGCCATGCCAATAAAAGATATTCTTGTCTTCATTTTTATTTTATATTTTGCCTCTGGTTCTAGGAACCAGGGAACAAAATTGGAAAAACAAAACATATATCAGTTTGAAGCTTATGCTTGGCTAGAGTCTAAGAAAAAAAAATTACAAGGAATTTGAGTGGAAGTCTAAACTTAGACAAAGAGCCCAACATTTCAGTATAGAAGCGAAAAAAATTCTTTGATCGAAATCAGATTTTTATCCCTCCTACCCTATGTGTCAATCATGATGGAAAAGAGGCTGACAATCGCAAATGGTTAACCCCATTTTTATACACTGCTCTCATGTGCCACAAATCCTGAGCAATGAGCCAAGCACAGGACTTTTTGGTCATGGTCAAGAAGGGTGGACCAACTAGGAAGCTATGGTATCTATGGCTTAGGACTTGTCCCATATGATGTTTTGAGCCTGGTTCCAAGCAGGGAAGTTGTTGATGATGCTCTGTGAGGACAGTCCAGCTCACCAGGGCCACTGTGTAGACTTATATAATTGTTGCACAGTGGCCTCAGATCAGCAACCCATAGACCCAATATCACCATGTTGGACGCACCTGGCTTGGGCCATTCTTCTTTGTTAAAAATTGTTCTAATCTTTAGAAATTGGAAGAATAATCCAAGTTTCAAGTTTCTGCATTTTTTTTTTTTTTTTGAAAATCAGAAAATCTGGCACCTCTGGGCCTACATTCTTATATGATCATACGTGGCAGGAAGTGGTATTGGCTGCTCTCAGTTGAATGCAATTCCCACCTGTCCCCTGATACTCATTTACATTATAGTATATGCACTTCTTTAAAAAAAATTTGTTTTTTAATGTCAGCACAGCACAGAGCCCAACATGGGGCTTGAACTCATGAACTGTGAGATCATGACCTGAGCCAAAGTTGGAAGCTTAACCCACTGAGCCACCCAGGTGCCCCTCATATGCACTTCAGTTTGCTCTTTCTGCTGAAGCTAGGGCTGGACTGAAATAGCCTTTTTCACTGTGGCCCACGATGCTTGTCATAAACAGTGGAGACTTGGCTTGTGGCCATTTGAAATAGCCAATGTTCATGTACATGTTAACTCGATCTCTCTGCCGCTTGATCAAGAAAGACATTTCCTGCTTCCACTAGAAACTGAGTATACAGACTTTAAGAACACTTGAGAATGACCTTCAGGTGGGTGAGTAAGTTTTAGATCAATAAAAAAGAAAGCATTAATGAGAAATCTGTCATCTTATTTCCTTCTGTGTGACTCTTCTCTTTCTTAAGGACATTTTTGTTCTTTATTGTATCCCTTGGGGGATTTTAAAAGCAGTATTTGGGAGGGAGTTTCAAGGAAGAGTCACAGATTTTAATGAGAGGACTTAAAAAATTTAATCAAGTACCAGAGATCATTTTTTAACCAGATTTCCTGGTCTGAGGGTGGCTGGCAGGTGGCCTGGAGTCAGGCAGGCAATCATTAAGGGTGGGGATGACTCACACATCGAGGGGTGTGGAGAAGATGACCCAAAACTTTGGAAAATATAGTATTAACTCACATTAGAGATCAGCCCCAAACAAGTGTACTTTTCACCCCTACTCCCCTCTCTCTGCTCTTACACTGTGTTGAACTCTATCTCTAAGTGTATGTGGGGCTTTCTGAAGTTATTTATGGGCAAGGAGAGTAACACTTTACTCTTTACCTTTTCATATGGTCAGACTCCTAGTTGAAAATCACCATGTGTGCAATTTTATAAAGCAAAAGTCTCTTTCACACAAGCTTGGATCTCCTCTCCTTTATTTATACTATGCAGTAAAGCAGATATTCCCTGACTCCCTAAAACGTAATAGTTCAAGCTTGGAATGGAATATGGACTCCAGCCTAGATGTGGATCTGGGCCAGAGCTACCTGCTTAGATTCTTCAAGGAAGGCAAACCCCTCATGAATACACACCATGATAAACGGGCCATTTTAGTGTTCCCAGGGTTATTTGTAGGTAGGACAATAAGAAAATATCCCTCTCCTGATTTGTTTTTTAAAGTTTCTTGCCTCAGAGTTTCAAGTACCAATAGTTATTAATATTTCTATTAGTCATTTTGTTATAAGTTATAACATACTTAGCTACTGAGAGGTAAAATTTAGCTCTGAAGGGAGTCATGTATGAGCCATCTTGCAGAGATGAGTATACTGTCAAATTAGAAAAAAACTTTCTGTATTAAAGAAAATACATGAAAACTCTTTAGAGCATTTCCTTAAGCTAACAAAAGCCCACAAGAGTTTTTCATTCATTCAATAATCAACAAATATTTACTATCTTCTTCATTTGGGGACTTGGGGAATTGAGTGGTGACCTAAGGTCCTTGCCCTTAGGAAACTTCTAAGGGGGCAGAGTTGAGGGTGGGGAAATGGAGATGCACTCCAATAAATACAAAGAAGAAAATAAAGCAGGTAATGGACAGGGAAATGACTGGTGGGAAGTGGGATGTTTAGATTAAGTGCTGAGGAAAAGCGTTTCTGAGAAAGTGATATTTGTGTTTATTCCCGAATGAAGAGAAGAAAGCCACCATGGCAAGTGCCAGTGAAAAGAATTCTGGGAAAAGAAGTGTCAAATGCAAAGGCCTTAAAGTTGGGGAGGGGGAAGAATTGTCAGAATTAACAAAAAGAAGGCCAGACTGGCTGGTGTGAAGGTGAAGAGTGGTGCAAAACAAAGTCAGCAAGGTAGGCAGGCCTCCATCATACAAGGAAGCCATCATAGGGTTTTTCACAGTAAAGGTATGCATCTTTTGGGGGCTGGAAAACCCCACTCTGCATGCTAAACCTGGCCCTCTGGATGTTTTGCTAAATAAAGTTTTATTGTAACACAGTCATGTTCAATCGTTTATGTATTGCCTATGGCTGCTTTTGTACTACAATGGCAGAGTTGTGTGGCTGCTACAGAGAGTATATATAGCTCATAAAGATAAAAATTTTTAAAGGGCTGACACTTTACAGAACAGGTGTACCAGCTCTTGCTTTACACAATGCATTAAGGCATTTTTGGATGGTGCATTTGGTCTATGTGAAACTGTCTACCTCACTTTCTCAAAAAACAGGGCAGCCTCACTTTCTCAAAAAACACTAGATATTACTGCTAAAATAGCAATATTTAAGAAAATAAAAACTTGCCTGGAAACAGGGATCAGACTCACCTGTATCAAGTGAGTAAGTAAATTACCTAGCTAAAGACTGCTTCATGGCAATAAGAAGTTAACTCATACAGCAAGAGGTCTGTCATCAAGTTTGATTATTTTAGTGGTACAAGATTGTCATCAAGGATCCAGCTGCTTGCCATCTTTATGCTGCCCTCAGGATGTGGGAAAGCTCATTCCTTGTGGTAGCAAGATGGCCATAATGGTTCCAGGAGTCGATGCAGACAAGACAGAAGATATCTAGCAACAAAATAGGTTGGGTACTCCCTCATGCCTTTTTACTAGGGAGGGAAAATTCTTTATGGTCCACTGCTTATGCCATCTAATTATATCTAGATTAGCTAGGTTAGCCTGGTAAGGAGAATGGATTTACCATGGTTGACTTAGGTTAATAAATATTCATCACCTGGATGTCTGCACACATGCATGGAGAGTGAACACTGGAACCAAGTCAGGCTCTTGCCAGCAAGGCAGGTAAGTGGGAAAGGTTGAGAACTGGGCAACCAAAGGAACTGCTGAAGGGTCTTTGTATAATGATCCTATGTCTGATATTACTCAGAGAGGAAATGTTAGAGGTTGAGATGGGCAGAGAAACAGAAAGTAAGCAAATCCTCCCATTGGGATGTGGGTTGGTAGTAGGGAACTGTGGCTGACTGCACAGTGCTTTCCTTTCCTGCAAATGTCATCTACTGCTTTCACAACAGGTTGAGTAAGTCATTCCCACATGTGGCTAACTTGCTCTCAAGGCAGCATCTACAACATGTTTGGCCTCTCTGGTGACTCATTTTTCTGGACAGTTCTTTCCTGATCTCGAAGAAACCACAACTGTTTGAAAAGGGACTTGTTTCAATAGAGTTTTGCAAGTAGAGGCTTGATACCATATTGGGCTCCCCCTTGGCTTCCCAAACCGGTTCTTCCCAAACACACCCCTAGTTATTTGTATCTTTCACCTCTCCAACTGGCTGGAAACCACAGCCTCCTTTAATTGTCTACTTCAGGGTGTTTGGTTTTGTTTGTTTGTTTGTTTGCTTTGTTTTTTGGGGGTTTTTTTTTGAGGGGGTGGGAAAGTACCTTTGCTTCTTTGGCCTCATGTTTATTTCCTACACATTTAGGGTACCTAGTCCCTGGCCCTGGGGGAGCTGAAAGTCTGGTTCCCAGGATGCTGAATTCATTGCTATATGAACAACATTTTTTGTGACAGCTGTTAAATGGAGAATTGTTAAAGGTCACGAGAGCTAAAACCCAACAAAGACCAGACCAGAGAGAACTGTCTTGAAGACTGAGTCTTGCTGTATTCCATGAATTTATATAATACATCAATCTTTGTTTTGTCTGGTTTTGTTTTTGGTAGGAGCTATTATACCAACAGGGAAGGGGCTTAAATGCTGTGATATTTGTGGAGGACTGGCCAAGGCCAAATCATATCACTTCTGACACAAAGTCACGCAGATTGAATTGACTTCTGCAAAGCACAGGCTATATAGGTTCAACCTTCTATGAGATAGACTACCTGATTTCTCATCTATGGAGAAAGATTATTCTTTCTGACCTCAGGAGCTCTCACTCACACCTTCTTCTGCTCATTCACTTGTTCTGTACTGAGAACACCTTTTGTGTGTGAAGCATGGTATTTGGCACTGAAAAGGCAAACAAATAAGGCATTCATTAAGCACGGTTATAAGCCAGGTGATTAAGGCAGTGTCCATGCCCTCAAGGATCTCACAGTCTAGTAAGGAAGACTGGCCTCCAAACAAGTGCCTAGAACACAGTGAGATGACATTGAAAGGGCATAGGCTTGCAGTGAAGAGCATGAACTTGAATGCCAGATTCTGGAGGTGAAGTGCATGACTTTGAGCAAGTTCCTGAGCATCTGTGCACCTCAGTTTTGTCATCTGTAATGTGAGGATATGTGAGGGTGTACGCAAGTGAGTTACTGTGCATAACAAAGGAGAATATGTCTCTCCATTTGTTACCAAAGGAGTTGGCACAGATCAAGTATTCCAGTGTTCCCAACTACACACTGTTTTTGCATGCTACAATAGCTGCAGCACTGCCAGATAGCTTGGTGGCTATGTATATAAGTGGTTTAGAAGCCAAACTCTATCACCTCATGTTCTGAGAGCTTGGGAAGTTTCTGACCCTGCCTGTGCCTTAGGTTTCTCCTCTGTAAAATGGAGAAAACACCTAAGTCAAAGAATGGTTGCTAACACTTAAATTATGTAATATACATAAAGCTTTTGGTATGATGACTGGCCCATGTAAACTCAATAAATGTTAACTATATGACTGTAATTGCTGTGGCTACTAAAACAACAAAGACAACAATAGGTAGGGCCAGAACACATTTTGCAAAAAGAGGGACACTCAAAAACGGGTGTCATTGGTTGCAGGGGCAGGGGTCAAAGCCATCAGCCTCCATGGCTATAAAAACAACTCTGCACCTGTTTTCTGGATCATGGATCAGTGGCATCTTGTTTATGCAGTTTGGACAGATTATTAAATTATGGAAAATGTGAGAGTAACTGCCTCTTTATTTTCGTGGGATAGTACAGAGTGTGACAAATACAGGTTCCTGTTTCCCTCCCTCCTAAATGGCCCAAATTCCTTAGAAGTTTTTTTTTTCCTTCTTCAAGTTGCAGAATACACCTTCAAAAACATTGAGGTACATATACTACTGTACCAAGACCACTAATGCCCTCCCTCCAAGCCCCCATAGTCCTGCTTGTCCACAAAACTGTAACTTTAGTCTATGGGCAGCTCTGTGCCCTGGCAGAAATAATAGGAAATAGGTGGGAAAAAAGCAAATGACTGATGAGCAGGATGACAGGAGAAACCTACAGATGATTTTGTGCTCTCAACATGCTCATAGCCTGGGAGGTAACTCATTTTCCTTTCCAGAAGTGTTATCACCAAGATGGCGACACAGCGTATACTCCATCACCAGTTTTCTTTACTATATTTTTGGCTACTACTTGGAAATAGTACATTTTTTTTTCTTTAGGGGATAACTCTTTCTCTGTTCTCAATTCAAATACTTTAGAAGAGTGAACCCCACTGCAAGGGGTTCACAAGTGGTGTCCATATGGCCCAGGACTAAGCACACCAGAGAATTCTTTTCTGCTAGCCTTGGTTTAGGAAGGGGCACTGGCTCAACTCACGCTGACAGCAGTCAAGCTGAGGATTCTGGTCCTCTCTTTCAGGTCATACTTTATCTTGGAAAGATATAAGCCTGCAAGTTCCAGACACCAGCAAGGCATAACTAACAATCCAACAGATTTAATAGAGGCAGAGAAAAGGCAAGAAAAATAAGGCATAGGGACATTATTTAAGTTCCTGAAACCACCCAAACCCTGGAATTTTTATGTATGTGGGCCAAGAAATTCACTTCTTTGCTTAAGCTGGTTTTACATTCAGTTTTCTATCTTCTGCAACCATGAGAATCCTGATGCACTCAAAAACCATTTAAAACCTGCAGACAATGGCAGGATACCCCCAGCTAAGTCACCCATAGGTTAAACTTCTTGCCCAACTAAAGTTTGCAGAATATAGCAGAAAAGTGTCCAAAATCACTTTGGCAGCTCCAGGGAAAAGTACCAAAGAAACACTAGCCAATACTCTGCCACCAATTATGAGTGTACACTCGAAGCCAGTCAGTGACTTACTCTCATGTCCACATTTCTACCCTCACACATCATAATATACACATGGCTGCTCTTCCTGAGAGGACACACAGAGAAAGGCACTGGTGTTGGCCCAAGTTAGGCCCTGTCCCTGGAAAGTAGTCTTCAAATAAGACTTTATACCCAGAAAGCGAATTGTTTTCAGAAACTGCATGCTTAATTCCTCTGAAAAATGAGTAATTTTTATTCTCAAGGCCGCAATGGACTATTCTGGAAATGAGAAGCACTGTCTGACTTTAGGATTGTTTTTAGAATCAGTATCACGTTTTACTGTATTGTTTACACCAAGTTGTCTTAATTTCCTAATCATTATTTAATTGTTAAGGGTCTTCTTTCAGTGATGGGGGCGGGGGGGAAGCAGTTATTTTGTGCTTGGCTTATGTCAACTGTGTCACATTTACTATATGCATTCATTGTACAGATGAGAAAACAGTCCGAGGTAAAAACTATTATCTTTGAGGGTTGGAAATTTGACTCAAAGCCCTTAAATACTACTTTACCTTCTTGGTATGTGCCCTTGTATGACATTTCTAAGACAAATGAAAATGACCATCATTTACCTAGCAAAATACTAGCCAAGAAAAGAGTTACAGAAACCCAGATTTTCTACCTTGAGAAAATGCACATTTGACTCACTGACTGAATGCCAAGACTCACTGACTCAAGACTGAAATAAAATAATTACAAAAGAGCCAATTTTCCAACTCAAATTGTTAAGGACTATAGAAAATTAGAAAAGAGAATGTTGATGATAGAAGACATGAATCCTAAAGTCTGTTAACTATCAGAAAAAACAAGTAGAAGACAAAGCAGATACTGGAGTCAAGATTCTGTGTTCCACATTTTTCTATCTTTAAACATGAAGATCTCTCAGATATACCCTTAGTAATCTTACAATTAGAATGTTTCATGTACTTTGAATACTGTTTTGGGGACATAAAATACTAGGAGAAAACAACTCGATTTACTGATTATGAATTCCTTACAAAGGGAACACAACTTGGCTAATTCTATCTGACTTTTAGCACCAATTCTGCCTAGCCATCATCTTACCTTTGACTTTACCAACGGTAGCAAAATTATTCTTTCATAGATTTCAATCCTCAAATGACATCCTTAACACAGAGAGGCCAATGGGCATCAAAAAGTTGAAAGCATGGAGGAGGGAGACAGCCAAGATGGCAGAGCAGCATGGAAGTTTTTTGTGTGTCTCACATCCATGAAATACAGCCAGACCAACACTAAACCATCCTAAACACATAGAAAACTGATCTGAGGATTAACACAACAATGTGCACAACCTGAACCACAGAATTGAGCAGGTACATGGCACGGACAGGAGAACGTGAGGAGCAAGAAACCACTGAGGGCAGGGAGGTGCTTTGCGGGTGGAGAGAGGACGGAGAAGGTGGGGAAAATATGGGAAAAGCACCCCTCCCCAAAAGCAGCAGGAGAAAAAGTGGAAAATTGGAAACAGATGCAGGGACTGAACTAAAAAGGGAGAAAGGAGAAAGGAGAAATGAGAGGGTTTAAATTCCATTACGACTGTAAACAAGGGGAGGGCAGAGTCTGCAATTCCGCAGCTCAATACCTGGCGGTGCTCTGGTGGGAAAAGCGAATCCCCAGGAGCAGAGTGGGGTCTGGGAGCTTCTCAGTCCACCCGGGGAGAAGCAGTTCCACTTCTGGAAGGGCATTTGGTAGAGGCTGTGAGGCACCCTGGGCCCAGCATACCCCCACAGAATGGCCACATTCGCTGGTGCTGGAAGAAGGTTGTTAAGGGTGAAGCCTGGTGCCAGATGGGTGTTGTGATTTTCCATAATCCCTGAAACACTGCTGCTACACTGTCTTGTGAACTTTTTCTGGGGTAGGCTGGCACCTGGCCGCAGTCTCTGGACATCGGCAGCAGCATGGTCTTGTGAATTTTCCTGGGTGCGGCCGGCATTCAGCCATGGCTCAATGAGACCCTCCCACAGAGGGGCAGAACAGGTCAAAGCTGCAGACCCTCAGAAGTAAGGGGTCAGGGAAAACAGCCGCATCTGAGAACAAACGGAGGAGAGAGGTAGTACCTGGGGCTTGGTCATGGACAGTGTAAAAGCAGGGAGTAGACGAGAGCTGACGACAAAGGGCTGGTGTGCGATTTCTGATTGGGGAGAACGGATTTCCGATACTAGAGACTGGGTAGCTGGGTAACGCCATTTTCACCGCTCCCGAGCTTGCGCATACGCACCTACAAGTGTCACAAGAATCTACCCCAGTAGGCTAGCAGCACCATCTGGTGGAGAGTGGAGCCATTACACTAAGCGCTATCCAACTGGCTAACCTCGCTCTTCAAGAACACAGGTCTCACCTCCTGCTTAGTTTATGGACGATAAAGTGCTTCATGCTCTGACTTCTAGGGGAAAACAAAATAATTTCAGTTGCGTTTCAGTCTGTTAGCAGGTCCATCTATTCAATTTTCTTTCTTTCTTTTTCTTTTTTCTAGTATCTTTTTTTCTCTTTTTCCTTTCCTTTCTTTTTCTTGAATACAGAGAGAGAAAAAATCATTTTCATTTTCAATCTTTATTAAATATATTTTTATTTAATTTTTTTACTATATTTTTTACTTTTGTGTAAATTTTTCAAATTCTATTTTACTTTCATCATTTTATTTTAGCCTATTTCAGTGTACTCATTTTTTCAAATTTTCAAACGGTTTTTTTTTTAATTCTTTCCCCTTTTTTCTCTAATCTATCAAGCCAATTTCAACACCCAGACCAAAACACACCTAGGACCTAGCATCATTTATTTGATTTTGTGTGTGTGTGTGTGTGTTTAATTTTTTAATTTAAATATTTTTTAATTTTAATTTTTTCTAACTCATTAATTCTTTTTCTCCCTTCAAAATGATGAAACGAAGGAATTCACGCCAAAAGAAAGAGTAGGAAGAAACGACAGCCAGGGACTTAACCAACACAGATACAAGCAAGATGTCTGAACCAGAATTTAGAATCACAATAATAAGAATATGAGCTGGAGTCAAAAACAGATTAGAATCCCTTTTTGCAGAGATAAAAGAAGTAAAAACTAGTCAGGATGAAATAAAGAATGCTATAACTGAGCTGCAATCACGAATGGATGCTGTGGCGCAAGGATGGATGAGGCAGAACAGAGAATCGGCGATATAGAGGACAAACTTATGGAGAGCAATGAAGCAGAAAAAAAGAGGGAGATGAAGGCAAAAGAGCACAATGTAAGAATTAGAGAAATCAGTGACTCTTTAAAAAGGAACAACATCAGAATCATAGGGGTCTCAGAAGAGGAAGAGAGAGAAAGGGGTAAAAGGGTTATGTGAGCAAATCATAGTGGAAAACGTTCCTAACTGGGGGAAAGACACAGACATCAAAATCCAGGAAACACAGAGGACTCCATGAGATTCAACAAAACCCGACCATCAACAAGGCATATCATAGTCAAATTCACAAAATACTCAGGAAGGAGAGAATCATGAAAGCAGCCAGGGGAAAAAGTCCTTAACCTACAAGAGAAGACAGATCAGGTTTGCAGCAGAACTATCCACAGAAACTTGGCAGGCCAGAAAGGAGTAGCAGGATATATTCAGTGCACTGAATCAGAAAAATATGCAGCCAAGAATTCTTTATCCAGCAAGGCTGTCATTCAAAATAGAAAGAGAGATAAAAAGTTTCCCAGGCAAACAAAAATTAAGGGAATTTGTGACCACTAAACCAGCCCTGCAAGAAATTCTAAGGGGGACTCTCTGAGGGGAGAAAAGATGAATAAGTAAGTAAATAAATAAATAAATAAATACCAAAAGCAACAAAGATTAGAAAGGACCAGAGAACACCACCAGAAACTCCAACTCTACAAGCCACATAATGGCAATAAATTCATATCTTTCAGTACTCACTCTAAACACCAATGGACTCAATGCTCCAATCAAACGACATAGGGTAACAGAATGGATAAGAAAACAAGATCCATCTATATGCTATTTACAAGAGACCCACTGTAGACCTAAGGACACCTTCAGATTGAAACTAAGGGGATGGAGAACCATCTATCGTGCTAATGGTCAAAAAAAAAAAAAAAAAAAAAAAAAAAAAAAAAAAAAAAAAAAAAAAAGAACAAAAAAGAAAAAGAAAGAAAGCTGGAGTAGCCATACTTATATCAGACAATCTAGACTTTAAAATACTGTTATCAAGAGATGCAGCATGGCATTATATCATAATTAAGCCGACTATCCACCAAGACAACCTAACAATTGTAAACATTTATGCACCAAATGTGAAAGCACCTAAATATTTAAATCAATTAATCACAAACATGAAGAAACTCATTGATAGTAATACCATAATAGGAAGAGACTTCAACACCCCACTCACAGAAATGGAAAGATCATCTAATCAAAATATCAACAAGGAAACAATGGCTTTGAATGACACACTGGACCAGATGGACTTAACAGATATATTCAGAACATTTCATCCTAAAGCAGCAGAATATACATTCTTCTCCAATGCACATGGAACATTCTCCAGAATAGACCACATACTGGGACACAAATCAGCCCTCAGCAATACAAAAAGATCGAGATCATACCGTGGATATTTTCAGACCACAAAGCTATGAAACTTGCAATAAACCACATGAAAAAAAAATTGGGGAAGGTAACAAATACTTGGAGACTGAAGAACATCCTACTAAAGAATGAATGGGCTAACCAAGAAGTTAAAGAGCCAATGAAATGGATGCCAGTGAAAATGATAACACCACAACCCAAAGCCTCTGGGACACAGCAAAGGCAGTCATAAGAGGAAAAAATCCAGCATCCAGGCCTTCCTAAAGAAGGGAGAAAGATCTCAGATACACAACATATCCTTATGCCTTAAAGAGCTGGAAAAAGAACAGGGAAGAAAACTCAAAATTGGCAGATGACAGGAAATAATAAAGATTAGAGCAAAAATTAATGCTATCGAAACCAAAACAAACAAACAAACAAACAAACAAAAAACCAGTAGAACAGATCAATGAAAGCAGAAGCTGGTTCTTTGAAAGAATTAACAAAATTGATTAACCACTAGCTAGTTTAATCAAAAAGAAAAAGGAAAGGACCCAAATAAATAAAATCAAGAATAAAAGAGATCACAACCCAAACAGCAGAAATAAAAAAAAAATAGTAAGAGAATATTATGAGCAATTATATGCCAATAAAATGGGCAATCTGGATGAAATAGACAAATTGCTAGAAACATATACACTACCAAAATTGAAACAGGAAGGAATAGAAAATTTGAACACACCCATAACCAGCAAAAATCAAATCAGTAGTCAAAAATCTCCAAAAAAAAAACAAGAGTCCAGGGCCAGATTACTTTCCAGGGGAATCTACCAAACACTTAAGGAAGAGTTAACGCCACTCTCTTGAAGATGTTCCAAAGGGGCGCCTGGGTGGCTCAGTCGGTTGAGCGTCTGACTTCGGCTCAGGTCACGATCTCATGGTCCGTGAGTTCGAGCCCCGCGTCAGGCTCTGGGCTGATGGCCCAGAGCCTGGAGCCTGCTTCTGATTCTGTGTCTCCCTCTCTCTCTGCCCCTCCCCCGTTCATGCTTTGTCTCTCTCTGTCTCAAAAATAAATAAACGTTAAAAAAAAAAAAATAGTAATAGAAGGAAAACTTCCAAACTCACTCTATGAAGCCAG
Organism: Panthera uncia; assembly: GCF_023721935.1. Taxonomy (NCBI): domain Eukaryota; kingdom Metazoa; phylum Chordata; class Mammalia; order Carnivora; family Felidae; genus Panthera; species Panthera uncia. The sequence goes on from NW_026057577.1 coordinate 35,545,560, forward strand.
CATTACCTTGATTCCAAAATCAGATAGAGACCCCACGAAAACAGAGAACTCTAAACCAATTCCCTGATGAAAGTGGGTGCAAAAATCCTCAACAAGACTTAGCCAATCAGATCCAACAATACATTAAAAAAATTATTCACCACGAACAAGTGGGATTTATACCCGGGATGCAGGGCTGGTTCAATATCTCCAAAACAATTAGCATGATTCAACACATCAATAAAAGAAAGGACAAGAATCATATGATCCTCTCAGTAGATGCGGAGAAAGCATTTGACAAAATACAGCATCCTTTCTTGATAAAAACCCTCAAGAAAGTAGGGACAGAGGATCATACCTCGAGATCATAAAAGCCATGTATAAACAACCCAATGCTAATATCATCCTCAATGGGGAAAAAATGAGAGCATTCCCCCTAAGGTCAGGAAAAAGACAGGGGTGTCCACTCTCACCACTGTTATTCAACGTAGTATTGGAAGTCTTAGCCTCTGCAATTAGACTACACAAAGAAATAAAAGGCATCCAAATCAGCCAGGAAGAGGTCAAACTTTCACTCTTCACAGATGACATGATACTCTCTATGGAACACCCTAAAAATTCCAACAAAAAACTGCTAGAACTGATTCATGAATTCAGCAACGTTGCAGGATATAAAATCAAAGCACAGAAATTGGTTGCATTTGAATACACCAACAATGAAGCAGCAGAACGAGAAATCAAGGAATTGATTCCATTTACATTAGCAACAAAACCCATAATATACCAGGAATAAATCTAACTAAAGAGGTGAGAAATCTATACACTGAAAACTACAGAAAGCTGATGAAAGAAATTGAAGAAGACACCAAAAAGTGGAAAATGATTCCATGCTCCTAGATAGGAAGAACACATTTTGTTAAATGTTGATACTACCAAAAGCAATCTACATATTCAATGCAATCCCTATCAAAATAACACCAGCCTTCTTCACAGAGCTAGAAAAATAACCCTACAACTTGTATGGAACTAGAAAAGACCCCGAATAGCCAAAGCAATCTTGAAAAAGAAAACCAAAGCAGGAGGCATCATGATCCCGGACTTCAAGCTATACTACAAAGCTGTAATCATCAAGACAGTATGGTACTGGCACAAGAACAGACATGCAAATCAATGGAACAGAATAGATAATCCAGAAATGGACCCACAAACGTATGGCCTACTAATCTTTGACAAAGCAGGAAAGAATATCCAATGGAATCAAGACAGTCTCTTCAGCAAGTGGTGCTGGGAAAACTGGACAGCGACATGCAGAAGAATGAACCTGGACCACTTTCTTACACCATGCACAAAAATAAACTCAAAATGGATGAAAGACCTAAATGTAAGAGAGGAAGCCATCAAAATCCTCAAGGAGAAAGCAGGCAAAAACCTCTTTGACCTTGGCCGCAGCAACTTCTTACTCAACACGCCTCTGGAGGCAAGGGAAACAAAAGCAAAAATGAACTACTGGGACCTCATCAAAATAAAAAGCTTCTGCACAGTGAAGGAAACAATCAGCAAAGCTAAAAGGCAACCTACAGAATGGGAGAAGATATTTGCAAATGACATATCAGATGAAGGATTGGAATCTATAAAGAACTTATCAAACTTAACACCCAAAACACAAAGAATCCAGTGAAGAAATGGGCAAAAGACATGAATAGACACTTCTCCAAAGAAGACATCCAGATGGCCAAACGACACATGAAAAATGCTCAACATCACTCATCATCAGGGAAATACAAATCAAAATCACAATGAGATACCAACTCATACCTGTCAGAATGGATAAAATGAGTAACTCAGGAAACAACAGATGTTGGCAAGGATTCGGAGAAAGAGGATCTCTTCTGCATTGTTGGTGGCAATGCAAGCTGGGGCAGCCACTTTGGAAAAGAGTATGGAGGTTCCTCAAAAAACTAAAAATAGAACTACCCTATGACCCAGCAATTGCACTACTAGGATGTGCTGTTTCGAAGGGACACATGCACCCCAATGTTTATAGCAGCACTATTTACAATAGCCAAAGTATGAAAAGAGCCCAAATGTCCACTGATGGATGAATGGATAAAGAAGATGTGGTAAATATATACAATGGAGTATTACTCGGCAATCCAAAAGAATGAAATCTTGCCATTTGCAACTACGTGGAAGGAACTGGAGGGTATTACGCTAAGTGAAATTAGTCAGTCAGAGAAAGACAAATATCTAATGACTTCACTCATAGGAGGACTTTAAGAGACAAAACAGATGAACATAAGGGATGGAAACAAAAATAATATAAAAACAGGGAGGGGGACAAAACAAAAGAGACTCATAAATATGGAGAACAAACAGAGGGTTACTGGAGGGGGTGGTGAGAGGGGTTATGGGCTAAAGGGGTAAGGTACATTAAGGAATGTACTTCTGAAATAATTGTTGCACTATATGCTAACTAATTTGGATGGAAATTTTAAAAAAAAATGAAGGCATGGAGTAAAACTACAAAAGCAAAGACCATGGGGTGGGCAGGTACACAGTGGATGACTTGATCTCCATGTCTGTAGAGGAAGCCACAGAATTTCTGGAAACAACACAGTTGAGCCCTGTGTTGTGAGCAAACTCCTGCTTCCTCTGTGCCTCAGTGGTCACATCTTTTAAATGGGCCCCGTGATGTACTAGTACACTGCCTCCCATATTCCAGTCCTTCTACCTGTGTAGGAGCAGATAGCTAACCAAGACTGAGAGTCTAGGAGAAGTTTACATTGTGGTCCAAGCTGTGAAATGTGGTTTCAGTGGCAGGACCTCTTGGGAGACACCTGTGGCCAAAAGGTTTTCTGCTTTGTATACACTGGAGCTCATTTATGTGTGTAGGTGTGATGACTCAGTTATATATGTACAGTGCTGTTTAACTCCCTTTCCATGGGTTTTAAAGCTAAGTATTTGAAAGGACAATTTCTTAGTTAATGTGTTCTCCCTCCATAGTGAGCTCTTAAGAATCTGGCCTGGTGCTCCTATGTTTTCGTGGTATGGCTTTAAAGAGATCACCAGAAGATCATCGAAAGCTGCTCTTGGGTACACATCTCCTGACCAGTGATTCTGAGATTTGGGTGAATACAAAGGTCATACTGGACAAGTAATCTTACCGATCAGCTGAGCTTCATTCAAATGACAAGACGGGTTGGGAGGAAGGATTTGAAAAAATGTTAACACGCCATGTGACACTTTAGCTGAGCTTCAAGTCTCATGAAGATATAGATCAGAGCTGTGTGCAGCAGGGGTTGGCAGACTATCGCCCATGAGCCAAACCATCTGTTTGTGTATGGTTTACAAACGAAGAATAGTTTTACATTTTGAATGGCCACATTTTATATGGGTATATAAATACTTACCTAATACCTTTGATTTTAGCTCCTTGCCTGAAAAAGCTACAGTGACTATTTGATCCTTGGAGAAAAAGTTTGCCGAAACCCTGCTTTCAACCATTTTAACATCACAGTCTGGCACGATGCCTGTTATGAGCATTAGGTTGAACTGATATTTATTGAATTCAGATATCCAAAATTCAGTTTTGACTATGGTTCAGTTCCACAGTCCATGTACCGTACATGAACCATCTGCCCCAACTTGGCCAATGATACACAGGGAACTTTTGTAGATGCTTATGGGCAAGAGCTTTCCAATGAAATGACTGCATGAATGAGGCCCAGAACTACTACTAATGAAACAAACAAGAGGAGAATGGGGCCAAGAAGATAACAAGGAAAGGGTACTCCTTGATCAAGGCAACTCTACCTCTGGTTCTCCTGTCAAATGAGCTAATCAATAGGTCTCTGTAAAATAATTATTTATTAGTTGCTTATTTTATGGCAGGCATTGGGTAAGTGTTTCATGGACTTTATCTCATTTTATCTTTAAAATAACCTGTGGTATACTTCCATTTGTTTATAAGGAAACCGAGACTCAAGATTTAAAAAAAATCACCTTATAGCTAGTCAGTGACAGAGATATGATCTGCACTCTGGTTCTACCTTACTCAGTTCTCTGTTCTTCATATTTGATATTGTGGCTTTCAACTATGAAAACTGCTCTACGCACAACACTAGAGAATATGCTCAGAAGGAGAGGCTTTCACAATTTCTTTGCACTTAGCAAATTGAGAACAAAATATTTTCCTCAATGTTCTTAGTTATAAACCAACAGTATTAAAATTGTTTTCTCATTACATGGTCTGTACAGGACCTTCATTTTTTTAAAACATAAAGACAGAATATCTTTTATTAATAGAGTCAGGTAGTTATACAGCTCTTAAGGTGTCAGGCATCTTGATGATTTTTGGTACACTGTAAAAAGTTTTATTACCATTTAAGCACTTGGACACGCATGCTTTCTACAGATGAAAACCCGTGCTGGGGAGGTTATTTTACTAAAAACAATGATGTCTTTTAAAAACCCATTTCTGTGCATTTATTATATTGAATATTAAAGTTACTTTGTTTTCTTGGGCAAACACAAATAAGAAATGTCACACTGTCAAGTTAATTCCCGGGAAATGCTTTGGCACTTTCATTGTGAATAAGCTCTTTCAAGTGATGAGGGTGGCATTTGGTAATTTCCTGCTGAAGCAGGCACCAAGTGGCATTCTAAGGATGAAAACAAGGGTTTTCTCTGGGAGAATCTGGCTGATCAACATACCTTGTAAACCACGGGAGGGAGGTGAAAAAAAATGGCTGTCACCTCAGAGTGACTGATCAATGACACCCAACACCAAATGCTTTGATTTTCTACACACCAAATTCAGGCAGAACAGCTAGATCAGAAGTGTGCTAAGTGGAGCCAGAATTTGTCTTTTGTTTTTGCATTGGAATGAAACTCTCATAGCCACATGGTACTGAAATGTCATCGGGCATCTCTCTGGCTGGCTCTAGGGAGAGTTGGTGGTTTTCACCCAGTTCGCAGAGCACAGTGCTTCCCACACCAGAACTGTTCTGTGTTCAACTCAATTTTGCCAAACATAAAATAAGCACTGGTAAGAATGCATTAACCTTAAGAGCTGAATAAATCAGTCAATGGCATTTATTTGTTGCCCACTGTGTTTAGTCTTGGGGGTGTGTGTGTATGAAAGGCACAATTAAAAGAGAACTCATGGGTTCTAGGTATGGAAGATTTCATGAGCAAAAATGCCAACTATAAAATTTTAAAACCTGAAGAGAATTTGGAAAATCATTTTTGAAACTATTTTCTAGGGAACATAAGCTCTGTCTTCTGAGGTCAAATGAGTTTAAAAAGTGCTTTGTTGGGGGCACCTGGGTGGCTCCAGTTGGTTAAGCATCTAACTTCAGCTCAGGTCATGATCTCATGGTTGGTGAGTCTGAGTCCTGCTTCAGGCTCTGTGCTGACAGCTCAGAACCTGGAGCCTGCTTCAGATTCTGTGTCTCCCTCTCTCTCTGACCGTGCCCCATTCACGCTCTGTCTCTGTCTCTGTCTCTCTCTCTGTCAAAAATAAATAAACGTTAAAAACAATTAAAAAAATGGCTTTGTTAACAGGTTTATTCCTGCAGGACTTCATAGCACCTTGAACATGTTAATGAACATGACAAATCTCCAAGTGTGGACTGTAACTGGTAGCATTCCCAGACTATTGGGACCAAATTTGGGAAATACTGCCTAGAAATTGTTAGTTGATGTTCATCACTTTATAAATGAAGCTAATGAGGTAAGGTGACTTATCCAACATCACACGGCTCATTATTGGTCAACAGGAGCAGGACTTAACTCTTTTCAGTTTGTATCTAGTGTTCTCCAGTTGACGCTGCTTTATGACGTGGTTTCATACAGTATGCATTTTTGAACAGCCGCTCCTTCTCTCACTGAATCAACTAGATGTATCAGCAGGTAACAGATGAGGGTAGTGAAGGAAGATGAAAGATTTAGACAATAAGAACTCTGGCCTTGAATTTCCCTCTGCTTCTTGGGAATGGTTTGCCAACTTATTCTCTTTGAGCCCCAGTTTCTATGCCTGACTAATGGTTAATAAAGGCAGCTATCTGGCTGAATCTGGCAGGTGGAGGCCAGATTATCTAGATCTTATGAGCTCTGACTATGAGATGAATCTTACTCCAAAGGCAATGAAACCCACTGGAAGAGTTAAGAAGGTCAGGGTTGGGAGTGCATCCAGAATGGAAGCTCTTTGAGGAAGAGGGTTCCTTTTCCTCATATCACCTGTTCCAATGCATTATACTAAACCAATGTTTCATAGATAACAAATGGCAACACAACACAAAACATGCATAGAAACATTAACAGCTTTCCCATGCTGCACATACAAATCTGCCTTCAATGGTTTCTGTTTGCTGAAAAAACTATGTATTTTGAATAGGAACACCTCTCTATTTCATGTTTTACTTTGTATTGGAATTGAAAACATCAGCATGTTGAAAAATAATCTGTCTGCTTAACTGGCTTGGCCCAGGAAGGTAATTTATAGGGTTCAATAATATTGTTAAAGGTGATTCCACTTTCCTAAGATGGATTGCTTTTCCGGGGCTTTGGCAGGTTACCCATTTTATAGACTTTTAGGTCAGAAGCATCAACCTCCCCAGGACTGGATATAGAGTTGCTTGGTTACCTCGTTTGAAGGATGGGAAAAATAAATTTACATGCCAGGAATTTCATAAAGTCATTAATTTCACTCTGCCCCTCAAAATAAACATGCCAGCTTTAATTTTTCGTGCAACTGGTTTACCTACATCCAAAAGTCCATGCAGCCTTTCTTGGGAGACAGATATCTTAAATCAGAACAAGCTTGGTCCCACACAATTCCACAGAGCTGGGTTCCCAGCTCATCATGGCTGGCAACGCAGATAAAGAGCAAAAGTACAGAAGAGGGACTTTTATTTAGTTTTGTTTGCCTTCAACACAATTTCCACAGGCAGTCATAACCGTTTACAGCTAGAAACGGTAATGACTCTACAACCATTCTGAAGCTTCCAAAATACTCTTACAAATAAAAATAAATGATGCAATAAGTACAATAAGCCTTTGGGGAAACTAACCATAAAGGACACTGAAGTGCATACAAACATATGCAGCTCGACCCTGCCAAGAGCACATTCCTTTTGAAGACTAACCAAGGATCTTACACTTCAACAATCCAACTGTTACCAACAGACCTCAGTGCCACGAGAGGCTTTGTTGTTAAACCACAATCTTTCATTGTCCCTTCAAGACATCCTGAAATATTCTCAACATCTGTAAGATGTACCACATTAAGCACAACAAAGGAAAAACAAACATGCTCCTGCAAACAACATTATGAAAAATAAGTACATGACACCGCGACTCTCCTAGTTTTAATTAAAGGGGAAGCCAAGGAAGGAAATTGATATTTTTAATTTGTTTTTTAAGTTTTGATGATGTGACCTAACTGGTATATGTTGTTAATGCTGTAATTAAAGTTATGCCAAATAGCCAAACACTGAAGTGTCAAGGAAAATGCCACGGAACAATTTCCTATAAAGAAAAGAAGCTTAATTAAAAGTGACTTAATTTTCATCCTTTGGGAACCTAAATGTTAGAATTAATGGCTTTTGCAAGGTATGTATCTTTCAGATTAAAAAAAAGAAAAACTTTTTTAAGGAGTGGATCTGGGATTTTGTAAGTTGAGAGTACATGAGCTTTATAAAAAACTTGACTGTTGAGGTGCCTGGGTGGCTCAGTCGGTTAAGTGTCTGACTTCAGCTCAGGTCATGATCTCGTGGTCTGTGAGTTTGAGCCTTGCATCGGGCTCTGTGCTGACAGCTAGGTCGGAGCTTGGAGCCTGCTTCAGATTCTGTGTCTCCCTCTGTCTCTGCCCCTCCCTCACTCATACTCTGTCTCTCTCTCTCTGTCAAAAATAAATAAACATTAAAAAAAAGTTTGACTGTTTTCTTGGGGTTGTAGATGTTTGCACAAAACTGAGTTTATATGCCACACAGACTAGCCGCGAATACTATTCATAAAGCGACTAAGTTTGTGCTGGCCATGTTCACCTCAAATCTTTGCATCCTGTTAACCTGGGTGGCAGACAGACTCTAAAAGGTCTCCCCTGGCTCTCATCTCGTTCTGTTCATGCCTTGGTGTATTTCCTTCCGAGTGAGCGTGGACAGAACTTGTGACTTACTGCTAAGCAATAAAATATGGCAAAGGTTACAGAAAATAAGTCATTAAAATACCCTTGATTATGTCTGTTTTACAAGGAGCTCCCTCCCTTGCCGGCTTTGAAGAAGCAAGTTACTCTATGGTGTGAGCTGCCTGTGAAGAGGGCCATGAGGCAGTGAACCGAGGGAAAATGTCCCTGGATTCAGCCAGAAATTGAGGCCCTCATTCTGACAGCTGGCAAGGAACTGGATTCTTCCAAGAACCATGTGAGTTTGGAAGTGGATCCTTCTACAGTTTAACCTCTGAGGAGAACCCAGCCCTGGTCAACACCTAGACTGCAGCCATGCAGATGACCCAGTAAAGCCTTAGGCCTTTTTAACACTGTGGCATGGGAAGTCAATGGGAGCCCACTTTGCACTGACAGTGTACCCCCCAAAATCGTAGGGTGGTTAATACCAGTAGTGTTATCATTGAACAATGGGCAATGGAGGATATGGTTGCATGCTTCTCCCCTTTCTCCTTCAGAAAGGCAAGAAAGTATCAGGGGTAGACAGACTAGCCTGTGCTAGGACCAGGCTAGATGCATGGAGACAGGTGGGACAGGGAAGCTTCCAAGCAGACACAACTTGGAAGCGAAGGCAAAGATGTCTGAGGGAGTGCAATTTGAGAGCAGTTTCTCAAACTTCTCTTGGGTACTTCACACTGCCATCCTTTTGGTGGATGCCTTATTTTACCCCTGCCAAGTGACCCTGTGCCCTGTGCCTTGGCACTCTTAAAGAGACCCAGCCTGCCTTGGCATTCTCTGGACCTCTGCTAGCCCATGAAAGCATATTAGGGGGCATAGAGAATAGTAAGAAGGGTGCTGACTCTGGGGTCAGACAGTCCTGGATTGACATTTCAATTCTACCACTTCAAGTCCAATGACCTTGAGTAAAGTGTCCAGCTCTTGTAAGAGGACCTCAGAGGGTTGTTGAGAAGATTTAACGAGACATTGACCATAGCGTATGGAGCTCCCTGCCTGGAATACAGTCTGTGCCAAATAAATGACAGTTACTATTATTATTTCCTGCTCCCAGGAAACTTTAGCCATTTATCTCCCGATGCTGGTAAATTCATGCACAAGAATGTGTTAAAGGATTATTTTACAAATACTCATGGGAGGAGCATTTTTAAATGAACATTTAAAATCACCCATAGAGGTGATTCTCTAATGCAGGAAATGTCAAATGGGAGGGAAGTCCAGGGGGAGAAATAGTTCCTATCTTTTGTGATATACTGGGGACCAAGGAACACACTAAGTGCTGTTCATGTCTTCTCTAATTTAACCTCCAGGACCAATCTGTGCAGTAGGGCTCCCACTATTTCTCTGCAGATCCAACAAATGAGGTTTGGTAGATTATATCACTGGCCAAGTCACATGGCTCTCACTGTCCCTAGAGACTTTTCTATCCTCTTCCCAAATGAGGTTTCTAAGGTTAAAGATCCCCCTGAGGGGCACCCGGGTAGCTCAGCCGGTTGAGTGTACAACTTCAGCTCAGGTCATGATCTCACAGTTCGTGGTTTTGAGTCCTGTGTCAGGCTCTGAGCTGGAGCCTGCTTTGGATTCTGTGTTTCCCTCTCTCTCTGCTCTCCCTCGCTCATGTTCTGTCTCTCTCTCTCTAAAAAAAAAAAAAAAAAAATATCCCCTTGAATTATACTCATGGTATCTGCACATGCGTGCACCATGGGGCAATCAGCTAGGCCATATGAGTGCAGATGGAACTTTCCTTTTTATTGCAAGAGACTACGGAGTGCAGACTTAGGCATTCCTTGAAATATTACAGAGTGTACAGTGTTTTGTGTGCACCTCACTGCCTGCTCTTCAGTCTCCCAGGCCTCTCCTCTTCTACCACCCTGACCTGTCCCCCAAGTTCCTCCTCTAAAGCTGTTGTGCAGGCCCAAACATTGTTTGCCTGGTCAGTGCTTGAGAACTAACAAACAGGTTTGAAATTAGCAAACAGAATTTTAAAAATGTTATCCACAACTGCAAGAAAACCCCACAAAACATAACAACAACAACAACAAAAAAAAAAAAAAAAAAAAAAGGGAAAGAAAAGGCTGGTTTTCCCCAGGCTCACTCTGCCCAGGAAAGGTTATAGGAAAGTGAACAAAGCGAGGTACTTTGTCTTGACTTCAGGCACACAAGAGTATAAGTAACAGAAAGGAAGAAGACTGAGATGTCCTCAGGGATAATGGAATTGGACATGATGCTGGGACAAAGGAAGGGCGTATTTTAGAACTTAGATGAATTGTTAGGCACAAAATAACCATCCATGTCAACTGACAAATCTGCAAGTAACTGAAGACTTCAGAGACAAACAAAAAGATGATTTCCTTGTGTTCTTCCAAGTCAGCTGCAAATTTGGAGGAAAAGGGAAGACAGGCAGCTGAATCTCCTGGAGGAAACAGAAAGCGACAGGGAGAAAGGAAGCAGGAGAGGGAAGAAGGAAATCTGAACTGCAAAGATGCTCTTTCGGTCAGTAAGTATCCTACAAAATAGGGATAATAGGGGGGTATTAATAGTATTTACACCTTAGGGAATTGGATAAAGCCCTTGGTGTTTATCTGACACATAGTCAGAGCCCCATAACTACTAATTATTTGTAACATTTTCTTATGCCACCTTTGCAAGGATGTCGGGAAGGTGGCAGAGACAAGAACTCAGTTCTGACCTTACAATCTTATGCAAGAGGGCAGAAGCATGCAGAAATTCTGCTTTTGACTGCAGTTTTAAAGTATCACAAAATTGTGCGAGCTCCCAAGTGATATTTGCAGGCATTGTTGCTTTAATTTTTTTTAATGTTTATTTATTCTTGAGACAGAGAGAGACAGAGCATGAAAGGGGGAGGGTCAGAAAGAGAGGGAGACACAGAATCCGAAGCAGGCTCCAGGCTCCAGGCTCTGAGCTGTCAGCACAGAGCCGGACGCAGGGCTCGAACTCACAGACCGTGAGATCATGTCCTGAGCCAAAGTCGGAAGCCCAACCGACTGAGCCACCCAGGGACCCCGCATTGTTTCTTTAAAAACAGTGGCCATACAGTAATACCGAACATGGCATCCTTGCTGATGAATTGCCTTCCGGACAGGGAGATCACAAGAAGGGCAGAGGTGGCAGGATGGAGACGGGTGCACGTAACATCCTTCCCTTTCTTGAACTCTTCCGACATTACCCCGCTTTGTACACATTCACTTGTTTTTGTTTCAGTAGCTAATTTAGGGTGGAGATGATGAAGAGCATGGATTTAGAATGACAAAGGTTGTCTGTTTCATGTCTCTAACAGGTTCCTAAGCAACAGCAAGCTGCTCTGGTCAGAAATGTCTTAGCAGTCTAGGGATTCCTCCGCATCAGAGCTCAAACCCAACTTACAAATGCGAGTCAAATTGTCTAAGAGGCTGAAGGAGAGAAAATCCTTTCCGATGCCCCAGTTCTAGGCTTTTTAAGACAGTAGCAGCAACCGGAATCTTTAGGAGGAATCAGAAAGTGGATGTCAAGGCTGCTGAAGCCTGAATTTGCAACTGCAAGTCTTGCTGAAGGCACCTGGTTAGCTCAGCAGTCAACATTATGAGAAGAAAATAAATATCAACATATATATGTATGTATAAATTGTGAGAAGTTTTTGTCCTCACCCCTCCCAGGACACCTGGAGCACAGCCCTAACGGAAGTCCTTTCAGTCTCTTTCCAGTGTTACCAGGGACAAGTCCATCTGTTGTTGACATCCAAGAACCTCAGCTCCCTCACCTCTTCTAACTCTGGTGGTGCGATCATGACATTTTCAAACCAAAGCAAGGACAGCCCCTCTGGGCAGAAGGAAGACATGCCTGATACATTTGAAACCCAAACTCATTGGCATTGTTTGCCATTTTAAATACTCCCAGGTAAAAAAAAAAAAAAAAAAAAAAAAGTTAGAGTGGGAGAGAGCCAAAGCATAAGAGACTGTTAAAAACTGAGAACAAACTGAGGGTTGATGGGGGGTGGGAGGGAGAGGAGGGTGGGTGATGGGTATTGAGGATGGCACCTTTTGGGATGAGCACTGGGTGTTGTATGGAAACCAATTTGACAGTAAATTTCATATATTAAATAAATAAATAAATAAATAAACATAAAAAAATAAATAAATAAAATACTCCCAGGTAGTACCAGATATAGATGAGGAACTTTGTATTTCTCTGTACAGTGTTAGCTGCCGGGTGTTAGGGAAGGGTTAGGACAGAATTAAAGAATTCTATCTGTTTTCTCACTACATCAATGGGCTGCATCACTTGGTTTAAAAGAAAAAAACATCTCTGAAGGTAAAATTGTATCCCTTCCCTAATTTAACTGGGCTACTTCAAATCTATTTTGAAGACTGCCTTTCCATAGACAAATGGACATCGCCTTTTTGGGGCTTGCAGAGCATGCTGGTTAAGAACCCAAGGCTGGTGCGGGGGGCACCTGGGTGGCTCTGTCGATTAAGCATCCGACTCTTGGTTTTGGCTCAGGTCAACATCTCGAGGTTTGTGAATCTGAGCCCTGTGTCAGGCTCCGCAGTGGCAGTGCAGAGGCCTGCTTGGGATGCTCTCTCCCTCTCTCTCTGCCCCTCCCTCACTTGTGCTCTCTCTCTCTTAAAAAAGAAAAGAAAAGAAATCTCCTCCCAAACGTGAGAAAGGTGAGTCAACTTTGATCCCTGACTCGCCCGCTACCTCCTACCTGGGAGACCTCAGACAAATAGCTGTACCTCTGCAAGTAAGATCTGCTTACCCTTCAGGCAGGGAGGAAGAAACCACTGCTGCCTCAGAGCATTCTTTTGAGGATTCCGAGAGACCATGGTATGAAGTCTCCCTCTCAGTGCCTGGCACATACATACTCAATTAAGTGAGAGCAACTGTTTCATTGTTATGAAAGAGACTCTCAATCAATCAGAACCCACATGCTGATCTGTAAAGTAACTGGAAAATGTGTTTTAGGCAATGAACATTTCTGTAGCTAACCACGTGATAATTATACAAGCAAATATTTCATCCTTGTTGAGCTCACCATAGAGTCTGCAAGGTCTGTGATTTATAAGGGACACAAAAACCCACTAGGGTCAAAATAGCACCTGAATTTGAAGACATTCCTTTCTCACGAACTTGGCAGTTTGTAAAGACAAGTCACTATGAATGTTAGGCTATTCATGGAACAGACAGCTTTAGAAAGTCATGGTTTCTGGCTGTCTGAACCGTTTCAATAATCCATCCAAATCCTCTTGGACCTCTGCTATCCTCTTCCTCTCTGTCCAGAAAAGTGACAAGGATATTGAATGCAAGGCGGTTATGTGACTTGGAGTCAGCTAGAACTATCTTCAAATTCTAGATCCACAGAATACAAGCTGTATGGTCTTGAGCACCAGTCTGTGCCTCTGGGGTTGGGGATCCATGGGGGACAATCCTGATAGGGTTGTTGGAAGGATTTAAAGAGAATATGCAAGAAATGACCTGGCCACGGTAAGAGCTCAGCAAGTGGCAGCTGGTAAGATGATGAAAATCCTTCTCAAACTTTCTGCTCTGAGGATTCGGTCTTAAATTATTGAGGACCCCAAAGAACTTTAGTTTGTATGTGTTTTAATATGTATTTAACCTATCAGAAATTAAATGAGAAACTTTAAGAATGTTTGTATTATTTAAAATTTATAACAAATCCTTTACATGCCAACATAAAAACAACAATAAAAAATAACTATTTTCTGAAAACAAGAAAAATAGAAAAATGTCATTCTTTCACTCTTATTTTTCAAGTCTCTTTTAAATTCTCTCTTAATAGAAGAGACTGGAATTCATAGTAGAAGAGAGTGGAATTCTTTTATCTGCTTTTGGTACAATCTGTTGCAATATCACACATGATGTAGCTCCTGCAAAATTCCATTTTACACTCAAGAGAGAATGAGAGTGGAAAAAAGCAAATAATATCTTAGTGTCATAAAAACTGTTTTGACTTCATAGACCCCATGATAGGGTCGCAGGGACTCCATCACTTTGAAAACAACTGACTTTACAGCGACTGCCTTTCAGACTCTCAACTGTCAAAGATGATCCAACTGCTTATATTGGAAAAAATGAGGCCAGTGCATAAGAGAATAAAAGGAATATCAAGACCAAGAATATAATAAATGTGAGGTCCACGGAAGAATTTCCTTTGGGGGATAAGGCTGTATTGAATAGGGGTTGAGAGGAGAGCAGGAGGCCAAACATATTTACAGAATCAGACAAGTATGAGTTATATGATCAAAACAAAATGGACATATTTCTGTGATGCTGGTTATCTAGACATCATCGATCAGGCTTCTCTGTCATCTCCTTCTTCCTTCTGCATCCCATCTCCTCTACTCCACCTCAGAACAGCAAGAAGATGTCTACTTGCTCCCTGGATTATTGGATGATGTAGTTCTACCCTAGTGTGTCATGGTGAGCCAAAGCCATGAACAACTTACGGGTTTTTTGGGCGTATAAACCTGAGTTCAAATCCCAGATTTGCCACTTCATAGCTATGCAGTCTTGGTGAAGTTATGTAAATTTACTGAATCTTAGAATACGCGTGGTAGATTTAAAAAGGCTACATTCTCTGAAACTTTTCTCATCAAACGATGAAGTCAGTTTCCCCAAGCCTTGTCTTGGGCTGGCTCTGGCTCTTCATCACTCCATGTGGTAGAAGCAGCAACATGAGACTTCTGAGCATGGCTTCAAGAGGCCTTGCAGCTTCCACTCCTGCCTTCCCGGAATCCTAAGCCCCCGCCATGTTAACCTATCAGTGTCAGCCTGGCAGCCATACAGAAAATCCCAGTGAGGACCACCCCGTCACCTACAGAATTGTGAGAGATCGCCATTTTGGGTCAGGCCACCAAACAGGTGGGTGTTCCCTAGGGTGACCAGTTTGTCCCAGTTTGTCCGGGACTGCCAATTTTAACCTCTGGTCGCACATCCCAAGAAAGCCCCCGGTCCCTTTGGGTCACCCTATTTGCAGCACAGCCACACACACACACCTTAAGCAGGGATAAGACCATGCAAGTCAGTGTTTTAGACAAAGACATGAAATGAGGCTAAAAGTGAAATATAGAGCCTATACAGAGTAGCGTATTTTTTCTTGTTTTCAATTTACAGAATAACTCTGTAAGAACTTATTTTATAGTAACTTAGTAAAATAAATATTTCCATAGTTAACAAAAATCTGATCTGTCATCTTTGTCTATATAGCTGAGTTTCTCATTCAGGGCACCTAATTGCTTTAAATCTACCCACTAATGTTCTCTTCTGGAAGAATCCTACGCTTCAAGCTAAGCACAAAGGTAGCAGGCCTCTGGGAAATTACAAACCAAAAAGAGAAAGAAAACACCGGACTTAACCAAACTCAAACCAGCTGTGAATTCTCAAAACAGTATCACTGTTGAACAGGGAAAACACTTAATATTGTATCATTCTGGGTGGGTCTAGAATAGGACTTTTTTTTTTTTTTTTTGGCACTACTTTTTTCCCAAGGGCATGTCTAGTGAAAACACAATCCAAGGAGATGATCTGCAGGTAAGATCAATAGAGTGCACCCACGAAAGGGCAGAACCCTGGGGGGAGTCTACAGGGAATAAGACTGGAACTCTTGGGACTCTCTTTTAGAGTCCCAGGAAAAATGGTGGGGAAGGGAGGCCAGAACTCTTGCAAAAAGCTGAAATTTGCTAAATGGTGGTGCAATCCTCCCCTCATGTCATAATTATTTGACCTATAATTTATTTTAAATGACCAAGAGGTAATAGGTCTTTCTTCCTAAAAGAAATTGCCTGCTAGTCACACAATTAAAATAATTTCGTCACCGTGGCCAAAAGAATTTCACACATTCAAGACAATAACTTTCATGTACATTGCTAAAGAATTCTGACTCAGCAAAAAACACACATGAAATCATTCAGCAGGGCAAACAACAAAAAAATTGTCAGCCTTGGAGAATTTAATCAAGAAGGTATTCCCTTCTGCAGACATCTGACAGCCAGCTTGTGGAAAGTGGGTCCAGACACATCTGTGTTGCTTGTGTCTTCCTTGTACACAGGGACATATCAAGACAGTCAAGAAAGGTATTTCTGTTGCTATGCAAATAAGCAAAAGTCTGATTCTTGAACACGATCAAACTAGGCTTCAATCAGCCAAGCATCAACTTTCCACTGCTTCTTAGAGAGCATAAGCAAATGTACAAAGAATATAGGTCTTAACTTTGTAAAGAATGGAAGGTAGGCGAGGCTCTACATTGTTTAATACACTCTAAAAGCAATAGACCACCCTCCCCATGGCATGGATTTGTATATTTGAGGATATACATGGATAAGATGGATAGATAGATGGCTGTTTGCATCTATATCCCCATTTTCTGAAGCGATATCCCTATCTATATCCATCATCTGGCGTGATTATATTTCCCTTCATAGGGACTGAAGAGTACAATTTCTCCACTTTAAAGCACTAGATTATTCACACCTAAAGCTTAACAATTTTTTTTTTATTCTGTTGGCAACTAGAAAGCCACTACAATAATTTGGGACAGAGGTCAATATTAGAGAGCAGGGGGGTTAAAAACTAATGGTTTTCCAAATTAAAGTCAGTGTCAGGAGCTGAGTTTTAGACTCATAGGGATAGATTTTCTGGCCATTTTCTAGACATTTCTAGGCATTTATGGAGATTTTAATATTTATTCTCTAAAATTAAATACCTCCTAGTTTGATAGTATAAAAATGTACACAAAACTCCATCAACAAAAAACGCAAATCAAAGATCTGTTTTTCAAAGGATAACGCTTTAACAATCACTAAATGAAACAAATTATGCAATAATTATGCAACCAAGAGAATAATAAAAGGAGAATGGGAGGTATCTGAAAGATTTATGTTTAATTGTAACAGTTTATTTTATTTAAGTGGCCATAAATGCCACCAATAGGATAACATATCAAAAGGCTTCACTCCTTTCCCATGAGCCTCCACAGTCTTCCTCCAGAATAAGGACTCTAGGCTTTTAACTGGTACCTCTTTTCCTCACAATCTGTTCTTCATATAGAAACAAGGGTCAAGGGATGCCTGAATGGCTCTGTCAGTTGAGCATCCGACTCTTGATTTTAGCTCAGGTCATGATCTCAGAGTCATGAGATGGAACCACACGCTGGGCTCTGTGCTGAGCATGAAGCCTGCTTAAGATTACCTGTGTCTCTCTCACTCTTTCTGTCTCTCTCCCTCTCCCCTGTGTTCTCTCTCTCAAAAAAAAAAAAAAAAAAAAAAAAAGGAAAAAAAAGAAAAGTCAAGGTGAATAAAAAGATAACTGGATCTATCAGTTCCTCTGCTATATACTTCTAACTGACTTTGAATGTTTAGTCTAAGGGAAATAAAAACCCCTTACCTTGGGCAGCAAAGCATTAACTTCCCTGGCCATCTCTGCAACTTGACTGCAAACCACTCTGTCCCTTGATTGCTGTGCCAGTCACGGAGGCCTCCTGTTCTGCTTCTTGAGAACAGTAGAATGTCTCTTGCTTTTAGGTGTTTAGTGTTCCTCTTCCCATTGCCTTGGGATGTCCTATCTCTGGCTCTCATCCTTCAAATCTAAGCCAACATTACCTTCCCAGAGAGGCTTCCCTGGTCACTTTAAGTAGCCTTCTCTCTGCTACCTTTACTCCTATTACCTCACTCTGTCACTCACCTTCATGGCTCTTATCAAAGTCTGAAGTTATTGTTTATTAGTTTGTTTGTCATCTGTCTAGGCTGCTGTAAGTACCTTGGAAGCATGACCTTGATTTGCTCAATTTTGGATCCCAAGTGCCAAAAATAGTACCTGGTTTTGGTTGAAGGACTTGCTCTGACATCTAAATAACTGATTAGAGGAGAGCAAGACTGGAGTGGGGAGAACACTAGGAGGCTAGTGCACTAGTCTAGGGGAAGGATGATGGTGGCTGTGACCAAGGTGATGGTAATAGTGATAGGGAGATACAGGTGTGTAAGAAAGATCTTCAGGAGATAGAATCAGGAAGGTTGGGTACTTGGTTGGATACAGGCGATCTTAGGTTGGTATCAAGCCTTCCTTCTTCATAATGAATTTCCCAAATAGGATCCTTCCTATGTAAGTTTTTGTGACTAATAAATTGTCAGTGAAATCAGCCTGCTACTGAGCACAGGTGATTGGTAGAGGATGTATGACACCTGGTACCCATATGTAGGTCATAAGTAGGAGATAAGATATTTCAATTTTCCAAGGGCAGTCCTGGTCCTAATTATAAATAATAACCTCATTCCCTCTCAAAAGTGTCCTGATTTAAATAGTAAATTAGATGGTCACACTAGAAACTTAAAAGAAGTTATTTACCCCTAAAATCATCTAGGGGTATGAAGTCTGCCCAACAAGAGTGTCCAGTGTTGAGTGGTGGGCAAGCCAATAAAACCTAATTTCTACGAACACATAAATAGTAGGTGAACAAACAGAATGGGCAACTCTGTACATGAGGTGCAGCCTCTGTCTGGGAGGCCAGGTGCATATCCTAAAGCTACACTTTTCTGTGAGTAACAGTAAGGCTTACAGACTCTCTCCCTCCTTGATCCCAGCTAATCCTTCTGGCTACTTATATTACTGAGAGTCCTTTGAACTAACCTCTTCCTCACCACTAATGAGCTTAAATTACAAAGCTACCACTCTAAGGCAGCAATGTCCAATGGTAAGTATGTATGTCTTGCAAGGATTTGCCTGTCATCTATAGGAAGATACACTAGAAATTTGTGATGCAACATGGCAGTCTCTCAACCTGTGATGGTCAAAGAAGCCAACAGGACCCAAGACTTGACCTCATGGTATATATAAGAGCTCACACCTGGAGAGCAACCATGAAATGTTGAAGGAGGGCTGAAAATAAGCTTTCCTGATGACTGTGAGCAGCAAAGTCATAGACATAAATCTCTTAAATGCATCCACAAATCCTAGGCTTTGAAGATATTTCAAACTTAGAAGCAAAGAGTGATTTTATAAGTGGTAACTTTAAGGCCACGTGGCTCAGTGTCTTCAAAATCAATATCAATGTCTATGTTTCTTAATTGTTGGCCTGAACTTTAAATGGTCCATTAGTGTATAAATTATAGGAGTCCCTGTACCTTCCCTCCACTGATAGTTTTTTTTGTTGTTGAAAAAAAATGATACTAGTTATGATTCCACCAGGCATCTCGTTAATACAAAAACTGGGTGAAAATGTGATATGATGTTTAAGAATGCAGGTTTAAGTTTCTTATCAGTGACCCACTGTTCTAATTGAGAAAGTACTTTCTATGACCCCAAACTGGAGCTTACGCAGCTTCTTTTGCTAATATCCCATAAAATGCTACAGGCGCCCTCTTTGCTCTTTCTGTTTGCCAATGGCCACTACCCAGAAAGCCATAGTTGGGATGGAAGATAGGCCTTTGTCCGAGTGACACAAAGTATAGAAGTTTTCTCAAAGTATTCCCTACACAAGGAGATGCCTTAACCATAACTTGATTCACTGGGAGCCATAAAATTTGATTGATAACCAGCAACTTAAAGTAATTTGAGGTCTACAATGCAATGATATAGCTTCAGAAATTGAGAAAAATACTAACACAAGTCTGTCCTAAGTCCTGGAGATTCCGATGACTTTCTACTAAAAACAATGTACGGTAATATAGTATATAGTAATGCAAAGGAAAACAAAAGGAATATGGGGCTACAAGATTTAAATCCAATAAAATACCCAGATATTTAAATCCAATGAAAGTATCTAATTATTGTCTAGGTTTACCAAAGTGTCATTGGAAAAAGCAGTACTGACATTTTCTTTTATTCTCTCCTCATTTTTTTTTTTCCTTAAATTAAAACTCACTGCAAAAAAAGCCTCTGGCTGGGCTCTGAAAAACACTATTCATTTTTCCCCCTGACCTGATTAGTCCGAATGTCTTTCGAACTATTCGTTTTCAATTTGCACCACTGCCAGAGAGAAAGGCCCTCAAATTAATGGTTGCATTGATTGTTTATGCCTCCAGAGGAACATTAAAAATTTTCAGCAATGCTCAAAGAAATGCTGATCTTCTGAAAGGATTTTATTTAATGGATTTTTTAAAAATTAAGAGTTTTGGGAACTTGCCAAAAGTGTGTTTAAAATTCCACTTACAAGGTTGGCTGCCTACTGAGTTGGAATGGTGAAGGCTTTGTCATTTCTTAGAATAAAAAGCTTCAACCTTGGATTCTGGGATCCTTGGACCCACCAGTAGAGGGGTCTTGATAGAACTGCAATTCTGGCTCAAATGTAGGGCCCATTTACCACCCTGGCTTCCCCTTAATAACAAATGCTACCCCACATCACTTCCCTAAGTGCCCTTCCTGGGTGGTTTCTCCTCTTTGCCTTGGCTTCTGGAAGTTACACTTAAGAAAAACTCAAAAGGTTTGGACAAACATTGGCCTGTTCGTTTGGCAAAGCAGGGATGGGAATTTGTGCAGAGTTTTTCTTAGGCAAGTTTCTCTTCACTTCCTGCCAAAGAAGTTCTCATGCTGTGTCTCAAGTGGAGGAAGGTGACAGATGATCACTCATTTCTTCCTACATTTACTCTAAAGAACTGCAACAGGTATTTGTAGCAGGGTAAGGACCACATTACGAGTAAGCTCACTTTCATTATTGGTCTCCCATTTTTATATTGGCCAGTACAATGATAGCCTATTCATGATAGCAGCACACACAAAATCAAAGCTCACTAAGGACTAACGAACAAAGTTCAGGGATAAGAAGTAGAAATACTTTCTTCTTTTTATTGGGGTTTGAGGGCTATGGTTTATGCCATGGTAAATGAGGTATCATTAGATACTGAAGTAGTTCCCATTATTTTAAGTGATACTAAATGCTCATCTTTCTCAATCCCATCTCACGTCCAAAACTTTCTTATGGGTGTCTGAACCAAGCAGTCATACTCTCAAATGCCCACATGCCTCTTTGGAAATGCTTTGACCTGGCTTGGCACACAAGAGAGGGGTCTGTCCTAAATGACAGCTTATTTGAGTGAGTTATAGCGATATAAACAGGCCTGGTTAAAACCAAGAGCTTGTGGAATGCTAAACTAGAAAAGGAAAGGTCAAACTGTTTGAGACTTGGTATCAGACCTGCTGGTGGATGGTCAACACAGTCAGAATTGTCTCACAAAACTGCCAGCTGGAAAACCAAACACTGTGCAGAGTCCTGGGGCCCTGCACTCATCATCTGAAAAACCCACAACTATAACTATAACCCACAACTATATGCACCATGTGCTCCATATGAATTATGATGGGATTCTGCCAATTTCTCCCCTACCCCAAACCACTATTCATAAATGATTGGTGTTGTTTCTTCAACCGTTGTTCTGACCATGTGGTATTAATACTCATAGGGACCTGGTAACTTACAACACAACCAAACATTCTGAGATTCGTTGTCTAGGTCTTTTGCCAGCTGCACCAATATGATGGACCTGTTGTTTACTAGACTCTACCTGAGGTCATCTCCCACTCTTGGTTCACCTCTCCAGCTTTGGAGTTTGTTGTCCTATTTATGCAATGCATGGAATGTTTTCCTGTGTCTTGATTACATCACATTGTTCAGGTCCTTTTAAAATCTTAACAAGCTACTGCATGAAGCTTTCCTGGAATCACTGATTGCATTTTTCAGGCCACAGATAATATCCTCTGGTTCATTTTCCTGGGCAATGCACTCTTAAAGACTGATTTTATTACCTGGTATGGCACATCTCCTGTTACCCTGAAAGCCCTTGAAAACAGTTCTTAATAAATACTTAAGATGCCTGCTAGGTCATCAAACTGGGTTGGGGTAGACTATGTAAAAAGTAGTAGATTGTGTGAGCAGTTTTCCCTGGTAAAAAGGTTATTTTATTACTGGCATGGTTTACAATTACAGGTACATGATAAAAATAAAAAGCAGACCAATTTTCAGTTGGTTTTACTATTGTTTAAATTCTCTACTGACGTTGACATCGGAAGACTGTTCCCACTCCATCTTTGTACACCATTGTCCAAAGCAACTCCAAAATCACCAACTTCTATTTGAAACCAAAGCAATTCTGCAAGACCCTCCCTAATGCAGCACTTATTTTACCCAGTAACAGAGATTTCAAACACCATGTACATAGCCAATTACCAAGTCATTCTCACGTGGATTGAAGATTGCAAGAGACACTTGCATTGACTTTCATGCTCTAGCTTTTTCTTCCTGTGTTAATACAAATGAAATAAAGAAACTAACTACATTTCTTAGTCTATAAAATCTCAAACTTACCCTTATATGGTAGTTTTATCTCCACTGTACCCAGCTGAATCTCTTTTAGAGCCTCCCTTCATTTAAGTCAAATAATTCTTAACAAATGACCAAGCTGACGGAAAAGATTATTTTGTCTCTGGGGACTTTCATGAGATCCAGAGCTCCCATATACAAAATCATGTCCAGTAGTTTACCTTCTCATCACTTGCAATAACTCTTTCAGGGTTGTTCTTCCCTGGTGTCCTAGTTACAGACATGTAAAGAGCATAAAAGTGTGTGCAGAGATGGAACATGTCAGGACTTTAGGGCCAGACCTGGATGATACACACCATTTGTGGTCACCCTCTATAGTACTCATGGGTGAAAATCAGGGACACTCCACACCCAGTAGCAAAGGAGACTGAGGAAGGTCTGGCCAGGAAGAATATGAAAGGGATGTTGGGGCCAATTATGATCTCTACCTTATGACCAGATGGTAAGAGCCATGACATCAAGGTATGCTCAGTCCTGTCACTACCAAACCTCTTGTGCTTGATACAATGACTCATACATCACAGAATCTTAGTAAATATTTGTCAACTGGATGTATGATAAGTATTGTGTGAATAACAAGGAAAGGACTGAACCTAGAATAAAATTCAAAGACTTTCTAACCTCTAATAGATGGGCTCATCCACTAAAAATCTAAGAAGCAGCTCAGCTGATCCCATGAATGCTGATGAAACTTTATCATTTGGTTGAGATATTTAAAAATCAAGGATCACTTATACCAATTCACTTAAAAATTGTTCAGTTTTAAGCTTCTAAATAATTTACACGTGCGTACATATTTGATTACATAAGCTGTTTGCTGAATAAATGTCAAGAAAAAACATTGGTTTCACGTGGTTTTCAGAGACCAAAGGGAGGGTATGTAAACATTTACAATGAACAAACACAGCCTCAATTCAGTGTCTTGGTACAAGGGGCTTTGGAATAAATGGGGAAAAAAATTCTCTGTGTTTTAAGTTTCCCTTGAAGGACCTTACTATTGCATGCCATCCAGAAAGCCTAGCAACCAATTTATAAGCTCTCATAAATCAATCTTTGCTGGGTAGTAGCCCACTTTGTGTTCTAATTGTAAGCATTTCTACTTCTGCCAGAAAGGAATACCAATGTAGAAGCTCTGGAGATGTGGCTAATTCTTGCAGGTACAATAGGAGAACAATGATGACTAATGGGCTACATTCTCAAGATCACAAGAGAACTGTAGATTAACAAGTAAAAAGAATAATTATCCCCCAGTCATAGACATTAGAAAACCAGGATACTGCAGAGATGAATTGCTCCGGCATGCCAAAGAAACTAATGAAGTCATTCCCCCACCTATGCTTCAAGATAAAGATACAACGCGCACACACACACACACGCAAACACGCACACACGCACACACATTTTAAGAAAAATGAAGCAGCAGGTTGCTTTTACTTAAGATTGTGTTCTTTTTTCTCTAGTGGACTGATGATATATTATAAAGGGTTATATAAGTAAGTCATCCCACGTCAAATCACTGCTTGAATAAAATATTTCTATCCCATTTAACCAGATACTACAGAATAAAACATAAAATCAACAGGCACTAAAAATGAAGACAAATAAAAAAAGAAAGAAACCACATTGGTCCTCCACTTAACCTGCAGAATGTGCCTGATTCTCTTCCATGACCAGTTTCAAACGATTTCATCTCCACTTTGATGTTGGGCATCTAGATGACCAAATTTCTAGTTTTAGGTTATGGGACTGCTTATCTTGGAGTTTATAGTTTAAGATCTATAAAAATGAGGAATATAACATAACAACATCAGGACTGAAACACTGCTCAATGATTATCTGGCTTTAGGGTACATCAGAGTCACCAGCACAGTTCATTAAAATGTAGGTTGGAGGTTTTGATTTAGTGGATCTGGAGTGGAGTCTGGAAATTTGTATTTTTTTTACAATTTGCCAGGTGATGCTGATGTGGCTGTCCCAGGGGCCACACTTTGAGAACCAATATATTAAGTTAGTCAAATACCTGATTGGAGATCCTTCATACGTCTGGAATACAGAATAGATTTCTGCCCTTAAAAGGACAGAGTTTTGCCCAAACCATAGATACTTTCATACCAGCACTCATCGTATCTACCTTTTTTTAAAATTCTTTTTTGGGGTATATTTAAGGATTTTCTTTTAATGTAATGAAATGCTAGTATAAATAACAGTAATTTGTAAGAGTGTTCACAACATACAATTGAAAAACAAGTGAAACTGAATATTTAATAGCTTTCAAATACAAATATTTATAAGAATAGTAAAAACCAAGTAAAATAAAGGTCAGGCAGGCACAGTGACTCTGAAGTTCTTAACAGGTATGATGGCTATTCTGTCAGTAGAGTTGACAAGCTCAGAGTCAAAAGTCTCCAATGACTTTGTTGTGCTTGTGTGTGTTTTAGGGGTCTCTATGTCCAACAATAGAGTCACACCTCTTGAGGCCTGTTTTTTTGCAGGATTCAAACTGCAATTTGATTTGATGGATCTCATGACAATGTATCAACTGGCCTTCTGGATGACTGTTCTCCACCTCAAGAGTCCACCAGCATGGCCTCTTGGAAAGTCTTCCACTGCTCCTTTGGAACTGATAATAGGTTGGTGGAGTAGAAGACCAGGGTGCAAACTCACTTCCAGTTACCAAAAGCAGTGTGACTTGATCACTCTGAAGTCAGTGTTTCTGACTGTCAAATGGAGCTTTTTCTACCCCTTGCAAAGATGGAATGGAGTATGATACACGAAGGTGCCTGGAATGTTTAGGCCCCTGGAAAACAGGACCTGAGACCCAGTAGGCCCAACAGTCAATTTTTCTAATCCTTTTTTTTTCTGTATAGAAAAACTTTTGAAATGGTAACAAAATCGACTCTAGATTAAGCAAACTTCAGAGGGCACATTACTGGGACCCAGGTGAGCCTGCAGGCTAATAATTTTGACATGAGTTCACAACCTTGCTCTGCTTCTCACTGGCAGTGTGACCTTTATAAGGTTAGCTCAAAGTCCCTGATTTTCAGGTTTGTTTCTTTCTTACAGAGTTGTTGTGAGCATGAAATAATTATGTATTAAGCATTAAACACAATAACACATGGTGAATATTCCATAAATGCTAGCTACTTCCACCGATAACATTTTGCACATAATTTCAGGGTGTTCATGGATTTCTTTGAAGTCTATCTACAGATATGCTCACACTTGGGTCCCCTGGATACTGATGATTTATGATATGAGGTATTTTCCATGTATAATGCTGTTAATCCATCACTTGCTGGTTTGCTTTACAATGTATCTTTTTCTTCTGTCCTCAGATGATGGGTTCATGGACTTTGCAATGTTTTTCTATGACCTACTGAATGGAAAGCTCCAATGCAGCCTAGAAGCCTCTGAGTCTTGCAGATATGTTCAAACTCAGCCTGGACTCTGGTGACATGGCCTGCAGTGGTGCCTGTCTTTTCCTAGGAGTCCCTAAGGCATCCTCATTTTTCCTTCTAACTCCTCTCTGGCCTCTGCTGGCCCTTGCACACTGTTGCATTTGTGCTCTGTGACAGCCATGCATAGAACTCAGCCTGTTGACTGGTTTTCACAAGAAATCTGCACTGGGACTCTGGTGAAGAGTCCCATTGTCAAAGGCAAAATTTCACCTTCTTGAATGCTACATTCTCCCTCCCCTCTTGCTCTCCAGCATACCAAAGAATCTCCTGCCTTGCTTCATTCATACACAGTCCTCAGCCATATCTACACCTGCCTTCTTTTACACCACTCTGGATTGAAAACATGCTTCAACTGGAAAAATCTGTGACAAAGTACGGTAAAGAAAGTTCATCTTTCTTTCCTTTTCTTGAGCTTTGTTTTGTAAGGATGTAGTTCTCTCTAACTTGCATACGGCTAGAATTAGAAATAGACATAGTTTTTCCCCTTGACTGGTTTTGAGATCAAAGACAAATGGGCAATCTCCCAAGATCTGGATGAAGTTTTCACCCATCTTAAACCACACTCTGTATTACGCAAGCCTTTTGCACAGATGAACACTGATTGAGATGACAAAACACAGACATTACATTACAAATTCCACACCAGCTCTCCAGACCCTCTGTTTGCTGTAACGTGAATACATCACCAAGAAAAGCCCTTCCCTTGCCTCTCATGATGACTTGAGCCCCCCAAATCATGCCATTTGGGCAGGATTGACACTTTACACATCACTCAGCTGAGCTTCTTAAAGGAACATGGGAAAAACCATAATGCACCTGTCATTTTAACATTGGGAATTCAGTCAAACCGCAATGCCCAGTGATAAATCTAGAATGTGAGTCAAGGATGCTGATGTGCTCATCTTTCTGTCCCTAGCACCAAGCATCTTTCTATCCAATCTGAAAGAGATTAATCAGCTTCACAATTCCCTTTTCAGAAATAATTTACAAGGGTTTGGGAAAGAGCCTGTTTGATTCAGAATAGAAATGTTCATGCGGGTTTCTCTATTTCTTCAGAAGCTCTCTTCATGGAATTCTAGGAGAGATTAGGATTGATCCTTAGGGATGGCAGCAAGGTGCCAACTGAAAGGGTCACCCAAATGGCACTGCAATATGAAGACAATTCTGCTTTCCTGGGTTCCTCTCCAGGAGTCAGGAGTCTACTGCATAAATTTGGAATTTTATCCCCCAAGGATATCCCCCAAGGATATCCCCCAAGGGCCACTTGGGGATGAGGCGTAGGATTTCCAAGGGACATATACAGTCACATTAGGTGATTGACAAATGGCCTTCTAAAAGATTTGGTCCCATTTCTCTGTGGGGTCTCACTTTTGCAGTAGAGAGAGGGCAAGTATGAGGATCACTTGGAATACTAGTGGTGAGACTGAGTGCAGCCACCAAGGCCTTTTTTCCCTGCCCAGTCTCCATGCAGTTTTCTGCCTCTCTGCTGAATGAATGCTGAACAGATACTTAGAGAATCTTTATTTAAATTCATGCTAATCATCAGTCCTTCAGTAGAGACCTTTATGAATCTGGGCTGTGCTAGGGAGCCCTCTGTGTGTGCCAGCCAGCTACCAGCAGAGGTTCTGCGTTGCACTGAAGGAATTACTCCCATGAATTCATTCCTTTGGAGGGAGGCTGATCGATGAAAAGTTCAAGAGTTACAACAGCCTCAATGATTTAGGTTTATCATTTTCAAGTTCCCACTGACAGGAACTGGTCGGGGGGGTTACAGGAAGTAGGGGAAAGGGTGGAGAAGCCACATGCCTTAGACAACCCAGCAAATGTCTTAATAAATAGATAAGAATCTGGTTCACTTAGCATTTTCAATATTAGAAAGCAAATAGGACCAAAGCGGGGCCCAAGAACTGCATGTTCTTCCCTACTAAGAGAAAAGAGATGCCACAAACTGATGTGTGCTCAACCTTCATGACTGGTGCAGGAGATCATTAACATTAGGTTGGGCATTGGCTCAGAGAAGGCTATAAATGATTCAGCTGGTAAACATCAAAGGAAAATTGATTTCTCCTCAAGTGCCCTCTACAATATTATTTCATTTGTCTCTAAAAGGTTAGATCGATTTTAATAACATCCCACTGTCTTGTGAATTCCTATTCATCCTTCAAAACCCACTCAGACACCAGTATCACAGACCAAAAAAGGTGTGCCCCAATCTCCTCCTGTTTAGAGCATCAATATGCATTTTCCATATGTATGTACTGTTACTCTCACTATACTGAATTTTCAGGTGTTCATTTGCAGGACTGTCTCTCCTACTGGGTAGGAGCTCCTTGAGTCCAGACATTGGTGTCATTTATCTCTGGGTACTTATTTTAACCTATAGTTTGGCACTGTATATGGTATATACCTACTTAAGGGACACATTTATCATAAGTACAGTATTTATTCTGTAACTTCTGGTGGCCGTGCAGAAACATCCTGGTTTCCTTTCTGGCTGCAGGTCATGGGCTAGTTACTCTAATCTAATTAAGTTATTTCATGGATTAGATCATTGAATTTAAATAATTCTCTTGAGGCTGGAGAACTTGCTAAATGATCCAGCCATCTTTTATAAGTTTGTGATACACTTATTAGGTATGAAACCTGACCCACACAAGGCTGTTTATAGTTTTAATTATCCCATTTACTATGAATAGTCACATAGCACATTACAAAGTATTAGTGCATTTACTGTATATGCCCCTTTCTAAAGTAAGAAAAACTCAAAATTCCCTATTACATCTTGCCTCATGGATTTCAGAAAAGGTACTAGGGATTTGTACAGTATGATCTCATCACGAGAACCCATATCATAGAGTAAGTGTCCTGGTTGATGCTTACTTCAGCAAAGCAACATCAACTACCATGTTAAATTGGTGTTAGTCACTTGGTTTTTATTGTTTGTGTTACTTTGTTTGTATTTAATTGTCAATGTATTTGGGATATAAATGTGGCAGAAGCTCTATACATTTTGCTGTTAATTTATAATTTTATGTTGATAATAGTTCAATGGTAATAAAAGCAACCTAAGTAAATAAAAAAAATTAGAGAAATGAATAAAAGAATTGCAGAGCCAAAATTAACTTTAAAAAAAAAAAAAGGAAACCTTATTTGGTCCTGGGGGACAGCATAAGTGATTTTGTGTCTGATTATACACAGAGATGTATATATAGCATTAGTTGTATACGTAAATATACAACATGTGCTGTTATATTGATGGACACTGCACACATTTGGATTAGTCTTCCTCCTACTTATACAGAGTCACAGAAATAAGTGATTCTTTCCCTCAACTTGTCCTTTCTCTCCTTGTGCAGGGGTGATGCTAATCTTCTCTGTATTGTTCCAATGTTAGCATATGTGCTGCTGAAGTAGGCACACAACTTGTCCTTTTTCTGATTCCACCCGCCGCCGCCCCCCCCTCCCCTGCCCCCGCCGCTTCAGTGACCACATGCAAACAGAAGTTCCAGCGGAACTAACGTGATCAGCCCACCGATGTGGAATGAAGGTAGAACCACAACGGGAACACTTGCATGTTGACTCTCAGCCACAAGGATGGAAATTTAACAACAATACCTGTGATGTTTGTTTCAGACAGTAGTTACACACAGGGCCCAGAGAGATTAAATAAATAGATGAGGTGGGCAGGCTGTAAAAAAGAAAATCATGCAGGACGATGAGGAACGGCTAATTGAAACTCTTCAGTATCAGAGTGAAAACAGGCAGGGGTGGGAGACTCTGATGTGAAAGTAGGCAGTCAGGGGACTTTGAACTTCAACACCAGCTAGTTGTCGCTATAATTTGTGATTATAAGTCCAATTTGCTAGATCTTTTTTTTTTTTTTAAGGTGGGTGGTGGGGAGAAAACCAGGGTTCTGTGTGCATTCTCCTGACTTTTTATATTGGCAACTAATTCCATGAAAAACATACAGTGGATCAAATAAAATACATCTGTGGGCCAGATTTGGTCTTTAGCCCATCACTTTGCATCCTGTGGCTTCGAATCTGATGGCATCATTAGCATTCTGAACAAACTTGTCACACATGGTCCCTTATTTCTAACCCTGGATAAAAGGAGACGGAAACTTTTCTTGTGATAAATCATATTATTTTCATCTGAGGTGACAGCCTTGGCTGTGGCCCAAGGGTTCACTTCTGGAAAAGAGAAATATCTCTCTGTCCTTGTTTATGGCTAATTGTATTAAAAATTATACCGGATTGAAGACACTCAAGGACCAGCCTTACAGCCTTATAGACTCTTCCTTCCAAAGTGAAACTTAAATTGAAATTCATCCTTTTTCTATTCCTTAATTCAGACTTCTCAGAGTCTTTACAAGGTGCTGAGTGTCCATTGTTGAAGGGTCATTGGCTCAAAGGAACCTGTGAAATCAATCTGTTCCGTAAACAATTGACAAAAGCTTTATGACACAATGTTTTCTGGGAGCAAAATTATTTGGCAACATATTTGCAAAGCTGTAAAGGAGATAATTTTCACATTTCTTTCTTTCTAAATGTTGATTTACTTTGAGAGGGAGAGAGAGAACACCAGCCGGGCAGGGACAGAGAGAATTCCAAGCAGGGTCCACTCTGTCAGTGCAGAGCCTGAAGCAGGCCTTGATCCTACAAACTATGAGATCATGACCTGAGCCAAAATCAAGAGTCGGACACTTAACTGACTGAGTCACCCAGGTGCCCCACCAATTTTCACATTTCAACTGTCAGTTGTGTTCTAGTCATGTCTTCATGAAACAATATGCACTGAGTGCCCATTATGTCCTAGATGCTATTTTAGCCAGTGGGGATATAGCACAGATCAAGCAGACAAGGTCCCTAAATTGCTGTGAGGATACATCCAACATACAATCATGCATTTGATGCCACTCCTAATAAGTATCAGAAGTATTACACAACATCAAAGCCATAGACTACCCTCTCCACAAAGGATAGAGGAAGAAATTGCAGCCATCCTGGAGAGATACGGGAAAAAATGTAGAGAAGGAAAGGAGACAATGAAAAGGGGATACTAATGAAGATAGTGAAATTAAACCACATACAGAAGCAGGGGAGTCCAGGCAACTCTCTGGGTCCGTTAGTCATAGATGCCTGACACTTCATTTATATATGTCTTTCTCAGCTGGGTATTTCATGATTAGAAACTGATAAACGGAAATAGTCACTTTTGTGAAGTTGAACTTGTGGCTCACGTAGCTATATTAGGAACTGTATTTCTTAGGCAGAGCTCAAAGAAAATTCCTATTGGAATAAATAAGCTCTAAAAATGTCCAAGTAATAATCACAGTTTAATTTTAAGAGGCAAGAAGGACTGAAAATAAGAGGGTGCCAATAGAAACAAAGATTAAAGATGGTGTCTGCTTATCAAAATGTCTCCAGCAAAGAAACTCAACGAACCTGGGTTCTAATGTGGTTTGAGGAACTGTTCATCTGCATTACTTTATCTCTTATATCATGCTTTTTCCGAATAAAACCCTTGAAAAAAAATGAGAAGTTTGGCTGAGATCACCAAATTAACACTGTCTTATAAGTCAGGTTTCTCCACCAGTGCTGGTTTCCCCAAGGCAGATTACAGTATTTGCATCAACACACTTCAGTTAAACAGTTCTTGTGTATTTATGGAGGCAAAGTATGAAAGTGCCAAAGCCAAGCAACTAGGCAACTTTACTTTTTTTAAGAACTGAGAAATATTTCTTCCAGCCTCAACCACACAGACATAGATTTGACCATGGCTTTTCTTGTTCCCCTAAAACTCTACTGGCTAATGGGCAGAAATACAGATTTAAAAAATCCAAGTTTATCAAGTGTAAGAATTTTTATTTTCATGTTTATACATCTAATCAAATGAACAGAAATGAATAGAAGTAATTTTCTAGATAATCTTCTAATATTCACACACCAATTTCAATTGATAAATAATGGAGAAGGGAATGCTTCATTTGAATTGCTGGGGTAATTGAGGTAGTACATCCTCTTTTTTCAATTGGTGTAGACTTGCTTTACAGAACCTAAAATAAATAGAGTATGTTTGGGTTTCAGGAGAAATGACAACTCCTGAACATTAAAAGATGGATTCCAACTGGTCACTCATTCACTTACTAAAATATTTATTGGACACTTAACATGGGTAGGGTGTTGTATTTAACACTGAAGATACAACGATGAATAAAATGGGGTGATCCTGCCTTCCTGAAATCCTGACCGTGGGGGTCGACAGCCACCCAGAAACCATACGTGTGATGCAAGCTTAGAAGGGACGTTCAGGGTATAAGGGAAGGGATCCACTCCTGGAGTCAGTAGTACTGCTCGAAGCGACACTTCTGCTGAGAAGTGGAGGGTATGTGGGAAGTTGATTTCAAGAGGAAAAGAAAAAAGGGAGAGAAGGGAGTGAGTGAGGCCACTTGGACACTGTAGCCCAGGTCCTATCTGGCTACAGCTGTGTGAGAGAATCAAAGCCAGAATAACAGAAAAACCATAGAGCCAAGTCCTAGTCAGCCCTCAGAATCACACGCAATAGTCAAGTGCTATGTTAAACCACTGAATTTGGGGGCATTTATTATGTGGCAATAAAGAAACAAAACTCAATGGCTTCCATTTTACAAGTACAAGTGATCTTTGTTGACAGTGGATCTAGGTGTTGCTCAGTGATTCACCTGAGCCTGAACCAGGGATCCCGGTGCGTCCGTACACATACCTCCCAGACATCTATTTCATGGGGACAAAGACAGCTGGAAAAGAAAGTGTTTACGTGCAGGTGCCTGGATATGGGTAGATCGGGCAGTGACCCTTCTTCCTCAGGCAGGCCTCACAGCACACGTCTGAGTCCTGCGCAGTCTATTTTCTCCATTTCTGGGTGGAACCCAGGGCAGGGTTGCTAGCACTTCCCGGTGAGCATGGACCCCCCGAGGCAGCCTTGAGGGGAGACAGGGCCAAGGTCAGAGTGCTGTGCTTACTAGTCCAAGAAGTTTGCATCCCCATGCTCCTGGGCTCTCCTTTATCCTCAGAACAGCTGTCTTTCTGTTGTTTTTTTACCTCCTTGTTCTTCCTAATTCTTCCTTCTAGGAAAAGTAACTGAACCTCTCTAAACCACATTTTGTCTTTAAAATGGGGAGAATGGTAATATATACTGTAAGAATTAAATAAGACAATTCCCATGAAGCACTTACAGTACTTAGCATATAAGTAAAGATTCAATAGTTGTTGAATATTCTACTTGGAAAACTCTAATAGATTTGAAAGCAATTAGCTAAAAGCTGGCTATAGTGTCCTTCTAAAAGATAATGACCCTTGGTTAGGCACAGGATTAAAATGATTAAGAAGTATATTGGTGGGTAGATCAGTCATTATTCTGTGCTTTTGTAAACCTCTTCACAAGATGACCCCGAAAAAGCTAGCAGGAGAGGCAGAGAGCATGAGATAGTCAACAAATACTTCGTGAACACCTACAAGTGGCAGACACTGGAAATACAGCAATGGGCAAGACGAGCAATATCTTCCTTTTGGAAGTTTTAAGGAGAGAGAAATGCAAATATTAAAGCAACAACTATCCAAATAATTATCACTTGCTAGACACTCCAAAATGCCCAATGCCCACTTACTCCTTTGGGTAGCATTTTGTATCTTCCCAGCAGACTGCAGGCCCAGGAACCAGACTACTGTTGTTGTTGTTGTTGTTGTTGTTGTTGTTGTTGTTTTTAAACAATAACAACAACCACAAACACCTCACAACCAGGCCACTAACTATCACTATTGAGTAGGCATTTCATTTTTGAGTCTCACTTTCCTTATTCATAAGATTAGGGATGTTATAATAATTCCAGTCTCTAAGGGTTACTGGAGGGTTTGTTAACTGAGAGTGTATGCATACGCCCCCTCAATGCCTGGTTGGTCGTCTGTGCCCAGGAAATGTTAAATTTCCTTCCTTCTTCCATTTTAGGTACATATGAAACTTTGCACAGGGCCGGTGTGAGTATCACACTTGGAGAAAGAGAAGATCAACAAGCATAACAATTGTTCACATATGCGACCTCTGTGCTTTTTGACTGAGATAACTGGGTACATTAACAGTTTTGTGGGGGTTTTTTTTGTTTGTTTTTTAAGCACTGTCACTGAAAACATTGTTTTATTATACTTTAAGCCAGCTGCTAATGAGAAACAAACCAAAACCAAAACCATTTCATTTAAGCAGCAGGCTAAACTTTGCCTTGTCATCCAATAAAAGGCTGTCCCCCGGTGAGAAGGAAGAGCATAGAAGGCATATGTCAGTGTGGGTGTCTGTGTGACTGATGAGGAGCTGGCGCTGGAGACAGGGTACATACACATGGCAGTTTAATATCACCTAAGGGTCGATTGGCCTCTTTGTGAAAGGGAAACTCAGTAATCGTCAAATTGTGAACTTGGCAATTTGCAGTTTTTTTCTTAGCAAGAAGTTTGGTGAGTCAGCATCTTATTAGGAAGTGATTTGTTTACCTAATTTTGCCATGTTTCTATGACATGTTTGTCATGTTTTTGACAATTTCAGAACAGATGGGCATTGTGGTCAATACTGGCAAGATACTTATGAATCACAGAATTGGAAGGCTCCCAAATGATTCCTTCCAGCTCTTGTTAGCATTGGTTTGCTTACTTTGTAAATAGATGTACTCCCACACAATATTTTACTGTACTTTATTATACTTACAGGAAACTTGTTTTAATAATTTGGACTTTAGGGATCTAACTTTTGTTATCTTAAAATTCCCTTTGTTAGTTGCTACAGGCAAGTACAAAGGAGAAAAAAAGAAGTATCTTGTTTGACTTTGGCAATTTCATAGTTTCCTTCTTTAATTTGCTGAAATTGGCAAGAGTGTCTCCTCAAAATGTGCATTTTTTTTTAATCAATGAGTGTACTAGATACTTACTATAAGTAGCTATTTTAGGGAGGTTGACAGATAACTCCATGTTTCAGTCAGAGACTGTACTAATTTATAGCAGGCTATTGTTCAAGATGGTTGGCAGAAAAAAGGAAGAACTGACTAACACATGTCATTTTTTTTCTTGGAAAACAGTTTAAGATGATTTTAAGAATTGGGCTTATTAATATAGCCTAACATCAAAATATTCAGTCATGAAACCAAATAATGTGTGGATTGTATGTTTCTGTGGACTTTAGGGATATCGAACCCAGATGTTGTTTGGAACGAACTGAAACTCAAAGAAGTGGTTCTTAACAGCTAAAGTTATAAATGTTAGATAAAGTACTTGAGATTTTCTACTATAATATCATATATCTTAACTAAATTCTTATTTCTTCTTATTACTTAAAAAAAAAAAGTGCCATGTAGGCTAAAGTCAATTTTGCCAGCTGGCAGGATCTCAATAAACTCTATATTCTATAATTCTATCTATAAATTCTCACATGAAGATTTTCAGTTTTCAACATACAGATTTTTCAATCTTCAGTAGAAGACTATTATTTTACCAATTGGCACTTGGAGAGACAGCCATCAAAGTTCTAACTGGTTTTATAATTTCATATTTCCTGTTCTATGTCCATGGGTAAACTGAGGCCCAAATTGTTGAGAAAGATTAGTTAAGATTTTTTGTTTACATGGATTTGGATCTTTTACTATAGTTTAAGTTTTGTAAGTTTATTGAATCATACTTTTCCAGAGAGTAATGTTTTCATTGTAATGCAGACCAAAGACCTTATGTTCTCATGGCCATTCAATTCTTCTTAGAGATTCATAATTTAATAAACAATAAAATGCAAACTATTTGTGACGCAAAAAAGTGAATTTCTTGCGTTGAAAGATCACCAAAAGATCCACAACACCAGGCTTGATAGACTATCGCCTTTATGACTAGAAATTGAATTTAGAAGCTTCAACAGTTTGACACTAAGTTGAACCTTGAAACATTCTCAGAGCGTCTTAGAAGCAGCTGCAAAAAATATGTGAGCAGCTGAGTGCCTGAGCATTTGTTAATGACAAACAAATGGGTACATTAGGAAAGGCAAATAATTTCCCAAGTGCTTCAATATGGAAGGTTCTAAGGTGTTTTGAACTAATTCTTCTTCTTTGTCAATAAGCATTTTGGTGCATCTGGAATCATAGGAAATTATCCCTGAGAAGCAGGACAAATTAAATAATTCTCTAGTTCATTTGGGCATTTTGAATTTGAAATATTTAAATATATGAGTACAATACCACTGTACCAGTGTAGAAAAAGTAAAGTCATTCAAATTGTAGAAAGACTGCTATAATTTTCTCAAGAGGGCATTCTGCATCAAAACTGGGTGAAACCTCTGGGTAATTCTTTTTTTTTTTTTTTTTAAATTTATGAAGGTTTATTTTAAGAGAGAAAGAGCATGAGCAGGGGAGGGGCAGAGAGAGAGACACACAGAATCTGAAGCAGGTTCCAGGCTTTGAAGTGTCAGCACAGAGACGGATGTGGGGCTTGAACTCATGAACTGAGAAAACATAACCTGAGCTGAAGTCGGATGCTTAACGAATTGAGCCACTTAGACACCCCTGGGTAATTCTTAATTAGAAGGGTTCCTGCCAATATTATCATAGTTGAGGTAACTGCTATTACTTTCTAAGAATTAGGGTTTATTTCCCCATAAAAGCAGAGCCATTGAGGTCTCCTGTATGGCCATGTAAAAGTGGACCAACTCCTTTAAAGTGTGCGAACATCTTAGGACAAAAATTACATTTAGTTTAATCAAGGTCCCATTGCTTTATGGTCACGGACAAATGACCACTAGTCTCTGAGCACTCACTTGAATTCTTGCACTAAATTCTCCTCTCCTAGACACACAGTTATATTATGAAGGTGCCCAGCCCTGCCTTTGCTTGAACGTCATTTCAATCGGCTGCCCCAAATAGCGCTGGGACCTAACTTTTCTTCATGGATCATCTTGTCTTTTCAAATCATCTGAATCAGTTTCTTCAAGTTTCAAATTTCAAACCAGCAAACGTTTAGCATGGATCTTCTATGCCAGTAACTACATTAAACACACAAAGCTAGATAAAACCCTGGTCTCTGTACTTATAGTTCTGAAGGAACTATCATGAAAATGCCTAACTGCACTACACCATGTTGTAAGTGCAATCAGAGCTGACTGAAAGGATCAAAGTGAAAAACCAGGCTTGCATTTGGGCTCCATCACTTACCAGCCTTCTGCCTCAACTCAATCACCTCCTATATAAACCCACATACTCACGTCACATGCCTTACTGTGATTACTGTGAGGACAAATGAGATAAAAGAACAAAAGTTCTTATCATCATGTTCAGTGTATGGCCACTGGTCATGAATGGTAAACTACTCTTCTTATACCCGTGTAATACTTGTGCATTTACCAAAGTGCATTTGAGTATTAGAAAAATTTAAAGCTGGTAGAGCTGCATGTAGTTTAATGAGAGACACTTCTATCGGTTAGGGTCCAACTAGGAGAGAGAAAACCCACCAATTATTTGAACAGAAATAATCCAGGATAAAGAATTGCTCACTAGTTATAAAGTTGTCAACTACATAATCAAAACTATAAAAAGAAAAAACTTGAAAGCAGCAACTGCAGCTATCACCCCAGGGCTGAAGGTACCAAAGGAAGATGCTAGAAGGACTAAACTTAGAAGCATGGAAGGGGGCACCCAGAGCTGAAACTGAGGCCTCCAAAGAGGGAGAACTGCCCAGTTTCCTCTGAGCTCTGAGGAGGCACTGGACAGGGCTGGGGTCAGACTCTGAGGGGGAAGACTTGGGGCCGGGGCTGATGTACTCATGGGGTGTAGAACGAAACTGCTTCTCCATATGTAGGAAAGACTCCATATTGGATTCAACTGCTGTCAATGGGAGGGACTACTGCTGCCGAGATTGCAAAGAGAATGTTACCTAGCTTCCTGTTCTATCTCTTTCTGGAACTAGCTGCATCTTTATCTGAGTTTTAAGTCAACTCCATGTCCTTAACATAAATCCCCCATTCTTATTTAAGCCAACTAGAATTTCTATAACTTGGAGGAGAAGTCTTTTTTTTTTTTTTTTTTAATATTTATTGAGAGAGACGGCACAAACAGAGGAGGGGCAGAAAGTGGAAGAGAGAGAGAATCCTAAGCAGAGTCCACACTGTCAGCATGGAGCCCAACGCAGGGCTTGAATCCACAAACCCATAAGATCATGACCCAAACTGAATTCAAGAGTCAGATGCTCAACTGACTGGGCCACCCAGGTGCCCCGAGAAAATCTTGATACAAATCTCGTGAATCAGAGAAGCAAAGTAATATTTTGCCTGCATGCAGTGTACTTCTTGCCATGCCACCAACCTCCACATGACCATGTATTTCATTTAATTTTATTTTTTTAATGTTTATTTATTTTTGAGAAAGAGAGAGAGAGAGAGAGAGAGAGAGAGAGAGAGAGAGAGGCAGAAAGAGAAGGAGACACAGAATCTGAAGTGGGCTCCAGGTTCTGAGCTGTCAGCACAGAGCCTGACATGGGGCTCGAACTCACAGACTGTGAGATCATGACCTGGGCTGAAGTCTGATGCTTAACCAACTGAGCCACCAATGACCAAGCATTTTAAAAATCCACACTAAATGTTGTGATTAGCTCAGGGAACACAGGTTAAAGTTTTGCTCATATAAATCTGACATGGCCTGATATACTGTCTGTACACTTTAGTGGGAATTAATTGAGACAGATCCATAATTTTAGAATTATTTTCACTGCTTCTCTGTGTGTGCCATGCATAAAGAGGTATGCAGAACATTCACAGTAATTTGGAAAGAATGACTCTGGATAACCTTTAGTTCTACCACATCCTTATAGGGCTAGTCAAAGGAAATCTGTAATTTTTTAAAGAGAATGTGAGCTCCCTTTAAAGCGAGTGACCTAATGAAATACATTTGTTTTGTATGCCAAGTTTTATGGTGTGGTTCATTTCAGCTAACACTTTGGTGTATCTAATGATCTTAGCACCATTATCATCAAATCTCTCTGGTGCCAAAAATGCTAGAAAAGCCCATTGCATATGCTGTAGTAGGATACGTCATGAATGTTCATCTGGAAATTGAATAGAAAACTAGTGGTATTTCCCTCTCCCATCAAGAACAATTATTTTGGATCATGTATTAGCCAGGATTTACAGTTCAACGCAAAATCTGTTTTGCACTAAAATAATGGCAAGAGAAACCAGCAAATGATATGTGTGGAAAAATCAGCAAATTAGCAGCACAGAATACCTCAGTTAATGCTTTTCTGAAAAAGACTTGTCTCAATTGCAGGGTAGGCATAGATGAGGGATGGGAGGGGGTCATGGAAAAATAGGTTTAAGCTCAACTAAAATCAAATACTTGGTCTTCACAACACCAAGATATATTTACTTATCTTATCATATATATAAATGTGTGTGTATGTGTGTGTGTGTTCTAACTTTGTCCTACAGCCACACATACACACTGTCAGTTCATCATATTATTATCATATTATTTGTGCAGCAATGACTCATGCAATACATCCAGGCTCTTCTGAGATTTAATCTTCCTTGGATCTAGCCTTATAAAATCATAGTTCATTTCTATATGCCAAAGTGTTTGCAATGTATTCCTATTCCTTCTGTAATCCTATTACATTTCACCATACGATAGCATTTTTTAAGTATTTTGTGGAAGAATGGAATTAGGACAGTAAAAAGTCTTTAGTTGGATATTGATGGGGGGGGGGGGGCTCCTGATATTGGAAGTCTAAGTTGCACAAATAGTATGTAAGTCTAGAGGCAAAGAATTTGTGATGTTTGATTGTATAGGTTTGTGCCTGATCCCATGTGATAGTGGAGCTTCTCCGAGGATTATGTATGTGCCTTTCTGTTTCTCTCACCATATAACCCTCAATTCCAGGTCAGTTTGGTGCAAGCCTTAAAGTTATATTCTGAAAAGGTGGGTGCTTACAGCTCAGGGTTAATAAAGCAAGACTCACAATTCTCCTTGATAGAGAAATGGAGCTAGGACTTAGAGAGTGGTGGGCTAATTCCATCAATTTTGAAAACAATAATGGACCAGACAGAAGAACTTAATATAGAAATCAATATCTAATTTCAGTCAGGCATATACAATGTGCCAGGCAGTTATCGCTATTTCCTATGTATTGACTTATTTAGTCCATT
Source organism: Panthera uncia (assembly GCF_023721935.1). Lineage (NCBI taxonomy): Eukaryota > Metazoa > Chordata > Mammalia > Carnivora > Felidae > Panthera > Panthera uncia. The sequence goes on from NW_026057577.1 coordinate 35,585,689, forward strand.
CAAGAACTCTATGCAGGAGTACTGTTATTATGACCACCTTCATATGAGGAAAGTTAAGGTCAGAGGGAGGAAAGTTTCCTGAGGTCATGCAATTTGTAAGAGCCAGAGACTGCATTCAAATCAAAGCAGTTGCATCTAGAGTCCACCTTCCTAAACTTGGACTCTACAGCTGCCCAAAGACCTCTTTAAAGTCCTGAACTGTTGCATGGTGAGTCTTAGGTCTTTAGTGATTACAGTTTGCTCCACTCTGTTAGAGCAGATTTGTTAATGCTATCACATCTCAGTTACCATCTACTTTATAGACCTTATCATAATGGCAATGCGATAATTACTTGGATAATTACTTGTTTAATGCGTCTTTGTCCTGACAGACTACTATATATAATTAGCATAAGAGCAGAGACCAGATTTATAAGTTCACCCCTGCATCCCCAGTCCCTAGGTCTGAATCTAACACATCAAAGGCATTCAAGAAATTATTATTGTTTTTTTTAAAAGAAGGATGATTAACTACTGTATTAATTACATGTTGCTGTATAACAAATTATCCTAAAACTTAGTGGCTTTAGATGACAAACATTTATTGTCTTATAGCTTCTGAGTTTGGACTTTGAAAGTGACTTACCTGGATTGTTATGGCTCAAGGTCTCCCCCAAAGTTTCAGCTAAGACGGTAGTGGGGGGGGGGGGGCTCTGTCATGTGAGGGCCTGCTAGGGCTGGAGGGCCCATTTCTGAGATGGCTCACTGGCATGGTAGGAGGCCCCAGCTGCTTGCCATGCACCTCTCTTCATAGATTTGCTTCACAGAATGTCTTTACAATGTGGCAGCTAGCTTCCCCAGAGTAAGCAATCAGACAGAAGGGGTGGAACAGGGAGTCACAATGCTTTTTATAACCTAGTCACACAGTGTCTGTTCCACCATATTCTACTCATTAGAAGCATGTCACTATGTCTACCCTATGTTCAAGAGGAAGGGAAGTATAGACTTCCCTCCTCTTGTAGACTGACATTTGTAGACATATTGAAAACTACCGTACCTTCTAACCTTATTTTACATAAGCAACATTTCAGCATGCAGGAATGGGGCTCCAGAAAGGAGAATCTTCTAGATGGAGAACAAATACAGAGCAAGGGTACACAGGGAGAGAAACAAGATTTGTTGGAGAACAGAAAGTATCCTAGATTAGAAGTTAGAGTAAGGATAGAGGAATATAGAGGAAGGGGAAATAAAATGCGCAGTGGAAAGAGAGCCTAAAAGGCTTTTCACTTTCAATAATGGACAAAGAAAAACAGTTGAATGGCATGACTAGAAAGGATGTTCTTTTAGGAATATTTATCTGGGAAAATAGAGTCAAGCATTGGAGACTGAAATCCAGAATCATTAGGAGACCATTATCTTTGCAGGAAGCTTTCTGGAACTTTAACTTGAACAGAACAGTGGGAGTAGGAAGTAGAGGACTGATATCACAGTGCTTGGTAATTAATTAAGAGAGGAGCCCAGAGGGAATTGCCAAAGGTGACACAACATTTTGAGTCTGGGTGATGGTATGCTATTAATCAAACTGGAAGTAAAGAGTACCAGGGGACAGAGGTATGACTTTTGTAAGCAGATTCCACAGGGTCAGAAATAATCACAGGACACTGACTATTTATTTTCCTAGGAAGATAATGAGATTGGATTGGTTTGTTGACCTTGGGTTATCGTAGGGCATCCAAGAGGAAATACCAAGCAGGCAATCAAAATGTGAGTCTAGACTTCAGGGGAGAGCTTAGGTTTAAAGACCAGTCCTACTGTCCTCATAAGTGGACAAACAAGGACACAGACAGCCTGGAGCCAACCACGATACTGGGAAGTGTCAAGAAAGAGACTTCTGCTACTTATTCATAACATAAATTCTGCAGATACAAAGGCTTCATGTTAATGGTATGACTCGTCTTTTTAAAACTCATTTGTCTCTGAAGGGTTATCCTGAGGAAAAAGTGCTCAGGCAGTGACTTCAGTTCTGGCTAGTGAGTCACTGCATTATATTTCTATACTGCTACTGTCACAAAGCACCACAAATTTAGTGGCTTAAAACATCGACGATTTATTCTCTTATAGGTCTAGGGGTTAGAAGTCCAAAATAAGTTTCACCGGGCTAATGTCCAAGTGTCTCCAAGACTTGCTTCTTCTGGAGGCTTTGCAAGGAGAATCTGTTTGTCTTTTCTAGCTTCTAGTAGCCACTATCTCATTCCTCTGTTCTCAGACCACATCTGCTTCCATCCTTACATCGTCTTCCCCTCTGACTTTGACTCCTGCAGTGTCCTTATAAGACCGTTGTGTTGACACTGGACCCACCTGGATGATCCAGGATAATCTCCTCATCTCAACATCCTTAATTTATTCACACAGGCAAAGTCATTTTGACCACATAAGGTAACATTTACAGGCTCTGGGGATTAGGACATAGACATATTTGGGAGACTGCTCTTCATCTACCACAGTCACCCAAATTCAGTTGGATCCAAATATACCCCATGTGCTTCCAAATCACAGATGTCCTCACTGAATACACACAACCAATGTGAAGTCTTTAAACATCCCTTCTTCCACCCTCTCAACTTCATAGGGTTTTATGTTGGGTTTTCTCATCAACAACATTATTATCATCACTCTGAAAAGGGCTTTGGTACCATCACAGAACTTCATGGTCTAAAAGGACCTCACAGTTCATCAAGTCAAGCATCAGTTGAATATTTATTGCTTTTGGTCTTCAGGCCTGGAGATGGAAAGTGAAGCGCTTGAATTTACTTCTCAGTTTCTCACTCAATTTGTCTTCCTTATTGCCATTGATTCCCTGGCAACTCACTCCGCCCACAGTTTCTCTTTCTTCAGCTAAGAGTATGCCTCAAGAATTGTCAATTTGATATATTCAAGATCCCAATCAGAGCAAAAGATATAAGTTTCCCACTATGATTAGGCTAGATAAAATTTGAAGTCTCTTCAGACACTCAGTTTCTAGTATACTGTTAAAGATTTTCTCAAAATGATATTGATACCAACTCCAATGTAACATAAACTTGCATAATTTTTCCCTAGAAATGATTTCACTTTAAAGAAATGACTGAACTGTAAATCACTGTATCACTTCTCACTACTGAACTAAGGTTGCTAGAATTTTTCAAACTCCTATCACGTACTTTGTGAGTAACTTGCAGGGATACCTATGTTTAGACATCAGAAGTGTGGTAGAAAGAACTATGATTTAAGGCCAGAGGAATCTGGATTCAAATTTTAACAATGCAGCCAAGCTGCAGGAAAGTATGTTAATTTCTCCAAAATGGAAAAATGAGAATATTAATACACACATACAAGGACTGGGGGGAATTAGATACAACAATGATATAAAGTACCTAGCCCTTCTTGGCACACAGTAGACACTCAATAAACACTAATCTCAGCATTTCAAGTAGTGTTTATCTTCTACTATGTGCCAGGAAATGGTCATGGCCCCAACCCTTTACTCCCTCTCTTCAGACTCATCACCCTCTAAAGAACAGAAGCAAACAGACCCTAACTTTACATTCAAGATCTTTGTTAATTGGGTTAATGTCCCTAATAAGAGATAACGAGTAGCAAATGTATTAATGATTAGCAGATTCATATTTATAATGTAAAGGATAATTATTCATTAATTTCCATAGGCTCTATGTTTAGTGATGGCTGCTATTATGTAAAATTATAAAATATAAGGAAGAAAAGTAATGGTCACACATGACTGGCATATTCAGGCAGCCAATATTAACTGAAAGAGCCAAATATTAAATTAGAAATTATTAAAAATTAAAATTCATTCTTTTTGTATATTTATAAATAAATATGTCACAATTTTCAGCAACCCTATTATCAAGTTTGCCTTCCTTCATTATTTATGACTGAAGCAAATTTAAAAAATCAGATTTTAAAACATGACTTTAATTTTTTAGTTTCTTAGTCTTTTACTTTCTCAAATATCTTGTGTTGTATACAGGGAGAGAAAAGTTACACTGTTAAGTTTCAGAGTAGATTGTTGCTGTATTCTGAGCCTGAATAGCAAATACGTTTGAAGTATATCCCCATACAAGGAATATATACTGTTTCGATATTTCTCAAGTTTACCTCTGCATCCTTAGATTCCTTATTGGCAATATCTTATCTGAAACTTACAACAAAGGTTATAAATTCAGCAGAGATACAAAAATTAACTCTCTACCCATTCCTTTGGATTTTATTTTTTCTATAATCATGAAATTATTTTGCCTAGTACCATAGACAGACCTTTTTTAGGAAAAAAAAATATATATATATAGAGAGAGAGAGTGTAAGAGAGAGAATGGGGAGAGAGAGAGAGAGAGAGAGAGAGAGAGAGAGAGAGAGAGGGGAGTGGCCCATATAGTATTTCGCATTACAAATGATCAATTTCTACCTCAACTTGGTTAGTTGGAAGATAATCCAAAGTTCACTCACTGATTAAAAAACAAAACAAAACAGGGCACATTCAGAAGCTCCTTATGTAGCAAAATGTACTGAATATAGATCAATGGACATGGAACCAAGGATATGGAGGCTTGAGTCTTCATCAATCTAGTGTCATGGTTAAATTTCATTTAACTTGAGTGCTCATTTATTATCCCTTCCAGAATTAGTATGACTCTTAACACCTAAATTAAATTTCAACTCATGATGTTAATGGGGTACTTTTAATAATAAAGAAATTCTGGATAAATAAAAGTCAAAGGCAGGAGTTTAAAAGGTTAATTGCAGGAGGAATGTAAACTCATTGAAACATCAGTTCAAGCCAAGTAAGTTTGTAAATTTGTTAAATTCATCTCAATTCAGAAAAGAGTACTAGGAAAATTTGGCTACTTATATTATGTTTGCTTGTCAAGACCAAAAGGTTTTTCCTTCATCTAAGCCATAGCTTTCTAGTGACTTCCAGTGGCATGTAGCTAGCATGGCTGTTCATTTGCTGTGTATCCTCTCATGGAGATGTTGTTAACCATAAACTACTAAGTGTGGCTTAACACTCTCAGTAATACAGGCTTTGGGACTATTATGACACTACCCATGATAAAGATAGGCAGGAGTATCATTTATCTCCACATTTTTCCTTCCAATAATTTGAGTCAAATATTTTCTATTAATTTTTTTTACTTTAATTCCAGTGTAGTTAACATGCAGTGTAATATTAATTCCAGGTGTACAATATAGTGATTTAGCACTTCCATACATCACCAGGTGCTCATCACAAGTGCACTACTTAATCCCTATCATCTATTTCACCCATCCCCCCACCCACCTCCCCTCTGGTAACCAACAGTTTGTTCTGTATACAGTTAAGAGTCTGTTTCTTGATTTCTCTCTATCTCTCTTTTGCTCTTTTTTTGTTTCTTAAATTCCACATATAAGTGAAATCACATGGTATTTATCTTTCTCTCACATATTTTGCTTAGCATTATACTCTCTAGATCCATCCATGTTATTGCAAATGGCAAGACTTCACTCCTTTATATGGCTGAATAATATTCCATTGTACGTATATGTGTGTGTGTATATACATATATATGTATATATACATATATATGTATATAC